>NC_133769.1:281114151-281214392 GCF_003597395.2 Chelonoidis abingdonii | reverse complement strand
TTCTAGCCCTGTGGATCCTCCCCTTAGGCTGGGGGGAGGTCCTTTAGAAGTGGACGGGCTTCGCCCGCCCACCCCTGGGATGCCAATAGGCTAACATACCTGTTTCTCAGTACTTTACTGTAGCCTTCTGGCCTTGCCCCATCACAGTACATAGGGTGCATATAAAAGTTAATCAAACCAATTTGAGTTCCTACTTGTAGTAAGGCAGCAGTGTTTGTAACCAACTTTAATATATTTATGCTATTGTGAAGGATAGCTACTGGAGAAAAACTTAAATAATCTAGTTCCAGAGAGGACAAAGAAATTAGTCATGGTAGCCTCAATGTTATGTTCAAGAAAAGATAAGAATAGATTTGTCAAAATATTTATAAAGAGTAAAATATTGTGTTAGAACTGACAAGTATAGTAAATGAAAAATATCAAAGAAGAAGTCACAGTTTTGAAGTGAAACCAATTTAACTGAGCATAAACATATTTTTGGTTTTAGGAACAGTGCCAGTCAATGATATCTGTGCAACTTTATCATGAATTTGAGAGCATAGATCATTATATTACTGTATTGTTTTAATGCATTGATATCTTCTTAAAAAAGCAGAGATCAACTTTTAGAATGTCTGATATAAAGTTATCTGCAGAGATGAAGTAATGCTGGACTTAATGTTGAATAATCAGATATACAGACAACATTAAAAAAACCCCAAATACCAATAAATAAATCCTAATTATTGATTCTAATAAATAAATAAAATCTAAAGGAACTGTAGACTATACCGCCTATGCTTTCTTAATCAAGCAGGACATGAATTTAAATAAAAAGAATGTACCAATTTAAAACTATGTATAATTTAATGTAATTAAACCCAGAAGTTGAAATTCAAATGTAGAGGGGGTTTTAGGGAGTATAAAATCTGCATCTGGAATATGATAAAAACTGGAGTTCTTCCTCTAGTTAGCTCTGGCCTCCTGAAATTAATATTGTATTGGGATCCATATTAGTAAACAAAATCCTAGAAATGTTGGGCTAAAAGGGACATCAAGAGGTCATCTGAGGCAGGAACAAGCATACCCAGACCTAACCTGTTTTTAAAAACCTCCCTTGGTAACCCATTCCACTAGATAACAATCCTTGTACTTAGAAAGATTTTCCTAATATAGAGTCATAGACTCATAGAAATGTAGGACTGGAATGGACAAAATAGGTCATCTAATCCAGCCCACTGCACTCAAGGAAGAACTACATAATAACTAGACAATTTCTGGCAGGTGTTTGTCTAACATGTTCTTAAAGTTCCACCAATGATGGAGATTCCACTGCCTCTCTAGGAAATTTATTCCAGTGCTTAATTACCTTTATAATTAAGAAGATTTTCTTAATGTCCAATCTAAACTGCCATTGCTAAAATGTATGCCCATTGCTTCTTGTCCTATCCTCAGAAGTTGTGATTATTCCCCTGTTTATTCCAATTACTTTTTGTATTAGTATACAGACTTATAAGATTCTGTTTTGGTTTCCCTCTATATTCGCTTTTTTCGCTTCTTTGTCTCTGCTTTAATTTTCCATGTTCCTCCCCAGATAATTACCTTTCTACCTTATTTTATGGTACTACAAATTCAGGCATAGATAGCAAAATATCTAGTCCAGGGGTTGGCAACCTCTGGCACTAGGTTCACCAGGGTAAGCACCCTGACAGGACAGGCCAGTTTGTTTACCAGCCATATTGGCAGGTTCGGCTGACCGTGGCTCCCATTGTCCGCGGTTCACCACCCCAGGCCAATGGGATGGGGGCGTCGGGAAGCGGTGTGGGCCGAGGGATGTGCTGGCCATGGCTTCCCACCACCCCATTAACCTGGGACAGTGAACTGTGGCAAGTGGGAGTCTCAGTCGGCTGAACCTGCTGACGCGGCAGGTAAACAAACTGGTCCAGCCTGCCATGGTGCTTAACCTGGCGAGCCGCGGGCCAGAGGTTGCTGACCCCTGATCTCATCTGTGTACCACTGTAGACCAGCACACACTATCTGTCATGTGGCATTGGTAAAGAATCATGAAAAGAGTTGCTTTTTTGTATCACAGAACAGGGAACTTTATTAGATATCTATATGCAGGATCTATATCTAAATAACAAAATTTTCTAAAAAAATTAGGATCTTATGTTTGCCTTTCACTCCTGAAAAGACTAGGTAATTCCTTCTCAGATTGCTGGCTTTCTTAACTGCCTAACTCTCTACACCCACTGTATGGAGAGCCTGAGTGGCTAAGTTTTGGCTGAGAATTCACTAGGTGGCAGGGTACATAAGGGCTAAGCATTGCAATGCCTAAATACTGTTGTGGATATGTCCCCAGGAGGCAAAGTCCCATTGTCTTCAAATAAGACTCTTAAGTCACTTAGGGAATGATCTTGCACCACTAAAGTTAATGGGAGTAATGTCATTAACTTCAATAGTAACAAGTGCAGGCACTTAGCTTTCGGCATAATGGCCATCATTTGCAAAAATACCTATTTTTTTCTTTCTCCCTCACCGTAAAATATCTTTCTAAAACCTTCACTATTCCTTCCTATATGCTTCCCTGATATAATACATTAAACAGACAAATAAATAAATAAATAATACAGGCATAGCACCTCATAGTACCCACCATTTTAAACAAAGTGAACCACTTTTAAATTACTATATAATCAGAAGTGAGAAAGAAGGTAGTTCCTCATGGAGATTACCTAGATTCCTGGGCCTCTGTGTGTTGGTAACTCAGGGAGAGGAACAGTGTCCCTGATTATGAGGGAGAGTCAAGGGCAAACTCAGAGTCTGCTCAGCAACCAATAGGGAGTGAGATGCCCTTCCCTGAGAGCTCAGGAAAGGGAAGAAGTCATTTTGGAGCTGTCTGGAGCCAGCCAGGTAAAAGGCAGGATTAGCTGTGTGGGGAGTTGGTGGGTTCCAGGTGTGCATGCAGGGATCCCCCTCAGAACTGGCCTCTGGGGACCTGAAAGCAAGATCCCTCAGCTTGGCCCTTTCTCTCTCCAACAGGACTCCCAGTTTGTAGGGTTTTGTTGGGAAATCTTCCCATAGCCAGGCTGAGTTAGCCCTCCAGTTCTCTAGGTGAGATCAGTCACCACATGGCACTGCTCTGACTCCTAGGAAGTGACTAAGGAGTCCAGAGCCATCTCTGAACCTGCGGAGGATCCACTGCAGGATTGTGATTGCATCATCTTTTAGTTAGCTAGTCAGGAAAATTGTTTGGAAGAGACCCATTACTCCCTGAGAGGTAATGATTTGGGGATTTTATTACCTGCTACCTAATAAAACTGCAGAGGGACTCACCACCTTATCCCATTTGTGAGTCTTTTGGACTGTACTGAACCCAGTCAGTCACATTGCTAATTGCTGCACAGGAACTATTGTGGGACACTAATTTTGCTATATCAAGATATATGATTGGTGAAATTCATGGGTATTATCATGAGGTATTATCAGGTATTATGTTTTTCCCTGTTATTAAATTTATCTCCTGTTTAATATAATTACTGTGTTGAATATATTGTATGTGTTTGTGTTATGTCTTGGAAGTCTCCAATTATCTGGCAAGTAAGTGGGGGTTTCCCTATGATTAGAATTTTCCTCTCAAACTGCCCTGGTGACCCTGCCAGGAAGGAGCAAGGGGGATGGAGGAATTCCATATAAATTGATATGCAAAGGAAAAGAAGTTACACCCTGCTGAGTGGGTGGCATGATTCAGAAGAGTCCAGGCTTGTCCATCAAAACCCACAATTGATTAGCTCTAAAAGAGGTAACCAGGTGGATGGGGGAGCTACATATAAAATGAAGAAAATATTAGCTACCTTATTGGAGTGTTATAAAGTTTAGCTAATTAATTTGTGCACGGTACATTTTCTCAGCTCCTCAGATGTATTTAGACACATAACTGCCATTGATTTTAATCATAGTCAAGCATCTAAATACCTTTGAAAATGTGGGCCCTAGAGATTATCAGTGGTAAGGTCCTTTGCAGTACAAAGTATTAATTATATTAATCATATTAATATTATATTACTACTAATAATAATGAATAAACAATTATAAGAAGTCATTATGGCTTTAAACTCAGGGAAGGACGATCTGCAGAAACACAGTCATATTAGCATTGCTGAGGAACATGTCCATATGCTATTACTTAAGACTCCTTTTGAAGATTAGAATCAAAATCTAAGAAAAAAAAGGGCTATTTTTTTGAAATGCCCCTGTGATGGGATGTCTGTCCCATACAGATGTAGAAAGGATTAACTGTGCCCTGCCCTACAGTGGAGCAGTGGAAGTGAGTCCTCCAAGGGCCACAGAGAGGCTACAAGGGAAACAGTGAATGGGAGAGAGGTTGCAATGAGCATCCAATCAGGGCCCAACAAGCTCACATAAAAGGAGCTGCAGGGCAAGTGGGCATCTGGGAGTTCAGGGAGTTAGGACTAGCAATCTGAAAGAGCTGGAGGACCTTTGACAGGGCAGCTGCTCGCAGTGACCAGTGAGAAAGAGGGAGCTCCTGGCTGGCTGTTAAGACTGGATATGAGGGCAAAGAAGGTAATGAGGCCATGGAGGAAGTGGCCCACGGACTTGTAGCAGCATGGAGAGAAGGTTACAAAAAAGCTGCAGTAGGCTGCTATCTGCAGGATCCCTGGGTTGGGACAGAGTAGTGAGCAAGCTTCGGTCACTTCCTGCTCCCACCTCTCCACTCCCCAGAGGCTTCACCCCCTCCCCACATCTTTCCACTCCCACTCCACCCCTCCCTCCAAATGTGCCTCATCCTTGCCCTGCCTTTCCCTGCTCCAGTTCTTCCCCCTCCTTCCAGTGCAACATGACAAATCTTGGATAACTTTTCACGCAGCCAACACAGACCACCACTGATCCACATCGGGCTACAGCTCCCAGTTGTCAAGAGTTCCAAAAAAAAGTGGTGGAACTTCCAAAAGGCCAACTGGGAAAAAATACCAGGAAGTGCTGGAGAAGAGTGTGGTGACCATACCAGCAAATGAGATCTACCAGCACTTCTATGGTGCTATCTGCAAAGCTATCCCATGCGGTTGCCGCCCGGTCTACATCTCCTGTCTCGACAAGGAGAGTGCTGCCTTGCTCAAGCAGTATGAAGCATCTTGTAACCCAGATGTCACTGACCATCTGATCAAATCATTGGACACTACTTGCCAAACCAGGTGGGAGGAGGTGTCCGAGAGCATGAGCCACAAGTGTCAGAGTGTGCTCCACCTGCACTCTACCAACCCTCAGTGACACCCAATCAGGTAGCCGGACACCTACTTAAAGTGGTCAGAGCACCTTTGGAGAAACAGGTGCGAAGACAAATGAGGAACAAATGATGTATATTTAATGTGTACACTAGATCAGAAGCTGCCCGCAAATATTCACTATAACAGAGCTGGAACAGACGCTGGGTAGCATCAAGTGTGGAACAGCTGCAGGCCATGACAACGTATCTCCAGAATTCCTGAAAAATATTGGCTCCCGTGCTTGGTTTTCGCTTATGAAATTCTTCACCAGGGTCATTAGTGAAGGTAGGCTACTGAAGATATGGCCATACCACAAAAGTCATTGGCCTCCTAAAGCCTGGAAAGGAACCAATCAAGCATCAAGCTATGATCCCATATCATTATTGCTGGTATGCTTCAAGGCACTGGAGTGCTTGGCCCTACAGTGCATATTACTGACTTGGAGAGAATTTTGAGCCCTGACCAAGCCCACTTACACCGAGGCCATAGCACATGCGACCAAGCACTCACGCTGACCACATTTGTTGAAAATGGCTTCCAAAGAAACTTGAAAACAGGCACTGTTTTCATCAATCTAATAGTGGCATACAATATAGTATGGCACACTGGCCTGCTCATGAAGGTATCATCGGTCCTCCTACTTTGAGTCACTGGTGTCATTGAACTGTTCCTCTACAACAGGCAGTACAGAGTCCATATGGGGGAGAAGAAGAGTGCTTGGAAATGACAGAACAATGGGTTACTCTAGGGCTCTGTGCTTTCTCCAACCCTGTTCAACCTTTACATCAGTGATCTTCCAACAGTGGAGTCATGAAAGTTCATTTGCCCAGACGTTCCACAAGCTTGATGCCACCTTAAATCGGGACATGACAAAATTAGCTGACCACTGTAAGCCTTGGTGCCTCCAGCCAAGCATCATAAAAGCAGTCTCTAGTTTGTTTCTGCTTCATCATACCACGCAACCCAAGAATTGAATGTTTATCTGAATGGTCAGAATGTGAGCCATGAAGTAGAACCAGTCTATCTAGGTGTGACCTTAGACTGCACACTGAGTTACGATGCCCACCTGAAGAAGACAGCAGCTAAAGTTAAGACACACAACAATCTTCTTAGCAAACTGGTAGGTTTGTCATAGGATGCTAGTGCTCCAACTTTGCTGATGCCAGGTCTTGCCACCTCGTATTTGGTGGCGGAGTACTGCGCACCAGTTTGAAGTCAATCATGATACACCAAACTGGTGGATACACAGTTATCTGCCATCATGCGCATAATTTCCAGCACCCTGCATCCGACTCCACTCCTATGGCTTTCATTTCTGAGCAATATTGCTCTTCCTCATATCAGAAGAGAGATTGCCACTGTCAAGTTACTGGAGAAAGTACACGCCAACTCAAGCCTGCCGCTGCACAATGACCTTTTTAAACCACCGGCTGCACGTTTGCCATCATGTTGCCCATTGTGCTCTCATGAGCCATGCCAGGATGTTAGGACGGAATCACTCTGGCGAGAGGAATGGATATCTGTTATAATCACCAACTAGTCCCTCATTGCCGACACCACAATTTGCCCACCTGCTTTTGTTCTGCCCCATCGCCAGGAATCCCTGTTGAACAAGTTTCAGACTGGGCAAGGTCTCTGTGCAGCCAACCAGTATCGCTGGGGTCTTCATGACTGCCTTCATGCATCTGCGGCTCAACACAGACGAGGCTGCACAAGGATAACTTTCCACGCAGCCAACACAGACAGTCACTAAACCAAATCAGTCTACAGCTTCCCGTTGTCAAAAGAGTTCCAAAAAGAAGCGGCGAAACTTCTGAAAGGCCTAATGGGAAAAATACCAGGAAGCGCTGGAGAAGAGTGTGGTGACAATACCAGCCTGGCATAACTCAGTAAATGAGACATGATATGTCCTAGGCTCAGTAGTCGCCTAGAAGAACTGTATCACGCCACTGAAGATGCCATCACTTGGCTAGATGACTATGCACACATTAAATAAATAAATGTACCTCATGCTCCAGGTCTGGATTCATGTGATTACATCAGAATTTCAGATTTGATTTTAAACAAATCTATTCCTTGCTCTCATGTTTGCGGAGAAAAGCTTGAAAATATGAAGCAAGTGAAAATGAGGTGGTTAAACTGAAACAACAGTTTTGAGAGGTGTGAACTGCTCCAAAATAGGGTATTAACTCCAGGATTTACGAATCTCAGGAGCCTGCACTGCCCCAATGGAGGGTTTTGTGTGTGGCAGAAGGAGAAGAATGCAGCAGACCTAGCCCATCCATCTATGAGGATACAGCCCAGCTGCTGGGAAAATATTAGGAGATCCTGCTACTGCTCCTGAGGAAGGAAAGGAAGTTCCAGATTAGTACCCCATCTCTCTGGAATGGAAGGAGGGCTTCTGTATCTTCAATTCTAAATAGAGGAGGGCTGTGATAAAGAGACAGACCCCCGAGGGTGGAGCTTTGTGTAATTCCTTAAATATCAGCTTGTCTTTATTCAGACCTCATCTTACATAGCTCCAAATCTAAAAAGGACCTTCAAACTCAATGTAATTAAGAATATGATGAGAACAGGGTAAAACAAATCACATGCAGTTACTGAAACAAGAGATGACAAGTTTCTTTTGCAGAGGAAATATCAGTGTTGGAATCAATAGAAATTCTCCAGTCCACAAAAAGCCATCTTGGAACAGTAACTCCTCACTTAACGTTGTAGTTATGTTCCTGAAAAATGCGACTTTAAGTGAAACAATGTTAAGCAAATCCATTTTCCAATGTAAATGTGGGGGTTAGGTTCCAGGGCAGCTTCCCCTACTCTGCAAGCACCAGGGGCAAGGGGCTCAACCCTCAGCCTGCCCACTCCACCCCTTTGCCCAAGCCTCCATCCTTAACCCGCCTCTTCTCCCCCACCACCTCCTCCCTCTTCACTTCGCATGCTGCATCCTGGCTCCTCCCCACTCCCTCCCCTCCCTTCTAAATGCTGCAAGCCAGCTGATTGCCGTGTTCAGGAGGCAGAGGAGAGAGAGAGGAGGCGTGCCGAGTCCTCGCTTCTCCCCCATCCCTCCTGCCCGGGGCAATCAGCTGGCTTGCTGCGTTCAGGAAGCAGAGGAGGAAAAGGGAGCCTGTGTGCTGAGTCCTTGCTCCCCCCCGTCCCTTATGCCTCCAAAACACTGCAAGCCAGTTGATTGCCACCAGTAGGAGGCATGGGAGGGAGGTAGGAGGTGTGCTGAGTCCTCGCTCCTCCTCCCTCCCTCCTGCCCAAGCAATCAGCTGACTTGCGACATCAAGAACCAGACAGTAAAGAAATAGTAGATTGTATCTGAAATTATTTTTGATAATCATTGATTGCTCTTGAAATGCTCAGTGAGGTCTTTTGATAGTTTTTTTTTCACCAAAGCTTTTTATGTACTTGTTTAGATAATACAACTAAAAGAAAAGAATGTGCTTCGATTATTTAATAAAAAATGCCTTAGTAAAGATCTCCATTTAGAACATTTTACTCTTGGCAATGCACTGCTTTCATTTAAATCTATGAGAATGGCATGTGTGCATCTGAGGGCAGATTTTGACCCACAGGAGAGAATTTTTCAGGACTTAAGCTCAGAAATTTAAAGCTTTGGGTTGTCAATTGAAACTAGGTCCTTGAATATGAATAATAAATGAGATGGATAAAACCTTGGAAAAAGAGTGGTACATTAGGTAAAATGAATGATTACTGAAGGCAGATCATGAGAGTCATCTGGGCTAATTCTAAAGCTTGTGTAAGTCAATGGAACGAGTAGGGTCATAGAGAAGAGGAATGAGCAAGTAAGAGGGAGAGGGATAGCTCAGTGGTTTAAGCATTGGCCTACTAAACCTAGAGTTGTGAGCCCAATCCTTGATGGGGATGTTTAGGGTTTGGGGGCACAAAAAAACAACCCATCAGGGACAGTACTTAGTTCTGCTAGTAAAGGCAGGGGACTGGACTTGATGACCTTTCAAGGTTCTCCTCCTCCTGCTCTATGAAATAGGTATATCTCCATATATAAAGAAGATTTTAGAAGCAGAGCAGGAGAGAAAAAAATAGCCTTAGACAGTGGATGTTCCAAAAATAAGGTCACAGAGCTTCGCTGTGGGATCCATAGATTTTAATTCAAGAAGGCAAAAATATAGTATTATCTAGTTTGGTATCTTCCTGCATCTGGCCCAATAACTAGTCACTGAACTAGAACATATGTTTCATAAAAATATCCAATCATGACTTAAAAAGTCCAAGAGATGGAGAATTTATCACATCCCTTGGTAATCTGTTCCAATGTTAATTGCTGTCATTGTTTAAAATTTTGCATCTCATTTCCAGTTTTAACTTCATTGACTTCAGCTTACAGCCATTGGGTCTTGTTATGCATTTGTCTGCTAATTTAAAGAGCCTCGTAGCATCAAATATTATCTCCTTTTGTAGGTACTTTTAGAAAAATCTCCATGTACTTCTCTTCAATAAAGAAAGTAAATTAAGCATCTATTGTCTTTCATTGCAAAGTGTTTTCCAAAGCACACATATTCTTATAGTTCTTTCTGTAAACTCCAATTTTTCAACATCCTTTTTAAAATAAGGACACCTAAACTGGACATAGTATTCCAACAGTGATTTCATTGGTTTCATATCCAGTTTCAATATCACTTCCTCATTCCTGCACAATATTCTCCTGTTTGTACATCTAAGGATCACATTAGCTACTTCTCACAGCATCACACTAGATATTTACGTTCAGGCAATTGACAATAACCTCAAGTTCTATTCAGAGTCACTACTTACCACAGTATAGTCCTCCATCCTGTAAACAAACCCATGGATATTTTTCTGCCACAATGAGACAGACTAGATTTATTTTTAATGCAGCAGAATTCAATTAAATCAATTACAAAAAAATGTATTATCTCAGGGGTCAGCAACCTCTGGCATGTGACTCGACAGGGTAAGCACCCTGGAAGGCCAGACCAGTTTGTTTACTGCTCCGGGCCAATAGGGGCAGCGGGAAGTGGCGTCCAGCACATCCCTTGGCCCGTGCCGCTTCCTGCCACCTCCATTGGCTAAGAGTGGCGAACAGCGGCCAGTGGGAGCCGTGACTGGCCAAACCTGCGTAGGTGGGAAGTAAACAAACTGGCCTGGCCCGCCAGGGTGCTTACCCTGGTGAGCCGCGTGCCAGAGGTTGCTGACCCCTGTATTATCTTATAGTTAGCAATGAGAAAAAATTGTCTGTTCCTTCTAGATGATCAGAGTTTGCTTTAAACAAAATACTAACCCTTGAAATCATTTCAAGTCTTTCCCATGCATTCCTCTTTTTTCGTCCATTTTCAAAACCCCTACGTAACCAAAACTCCTAACCATCTTACACAACTACTGTTGAAAAACCAGAAAAATAACATATTGAAGAGAAAATACATATTTGATCATAAAGAGGGAGAATAGATTCCTACATTTTAGAGCTTCCTATGGGTAAATTATCCCATAGTTGTCTAATAATGTGATTTGTAAAAGTAATACATAACTAGTACTGGCCGCCATCAAAGCCTGTATACTGAGGTAGATGGTTCAATGGTTTGATAGCAATTCCTATCTTCCAGAGAAAACAGTATGTAAGAGCTAATTAGTATTCCAGTTTATTAACTGATGTGACAAAAATCCAAGATATAGGGATAAATTAATCAGAGTCCTCCTAAGATTCCACCAGTGGTCAAGCGTTGTGCTGTTTGAAGTAGCCCAGGAAATGAGAAGCAGTTAGTGTCCTAAAACAGGAAAGTTTTCTCTTCATGAGGACAGTGAATTTAGCAGGGGATAGCACAGCTACCATTATAGTGTCATGCTGAAAAGCTTTGAGGATAGCCAACTTTCTCTTCTTCTTCTGAGTAACTGGACTGAGAACAAGGTTATATTTTTTCTTCCAGTTCTTAAAATGTCTCCCTCTTCTTTGATCACTGCAATTAGAATATTCTCATCTGCATTTTTTCTGCTTTGACATAACTGGAATTCTTCACTAGTCATCTGTATCTAGAAAGTCATGTGGAAAGTCCAGCCCCAACTCAGTGGGAATATTTTGTTTCACAAAATCAACTGTTTCTTTGCTAAAAAACTTCATCGAACATCTCCAAAATGTGATATATTTGCTCTTGACCAGGTTTTAGTTGCTCAAGGCTGAAACAGTTGGTTACAGAAAAGTCTGCAGTTTCCGGCAGGGTCTGTCATAGGGAAAATGGCATCCTAGGCAAACTTGTGTTTTGGCGCCCCTGCCACAGTTGCCAATGTTCACGTGGTAAATAAGCACCCTGATTTTCACAATAAGCCAAAAATCAAGATAATCCCATTTCAAAACAAGTCCAAAACAAGCCACTCCCTAAGAATCCCAACATTCTACGTGACTAGATCCCCCTGGAGTGCGGTCTGGGACTGTGGTGGGCCCACTGTGTACCCCTGACTTTCTTGCACCCTTGCCACTGCTTGTCCCCTCTTGCCCCTGCTTGCTGGGAGCTGATTAAAAAAAAAAAAGAAGCAACAAGCAACAACCTACAAGCCAAACAAGAAAAAAGCTACAAGCCAAAAACTAGCCAACAAGCAACTCACAAGCCAATTAATCCAAAAAAAAGCCCAATTTCTGCTTTTTTTGTGTGTGGGTTTGACATGTCTGGTCCCTGCCCTTCCCTACACCCCTCTGTCTCCTGCTGCCTCCCCCACATTGTGCCTGGGCCCCGCTGCCTTCCCTCCACCAATGGCCTGACCTTCTTTCCATAGCCTTGCATCCCAGGCACGCCCTGCTCCTTGCCTTTTGACCAAGTCATCCTCCTTGACTACGGTGCCCCCAATCTCTGGCAGATTGGCATTGCACCTGTTTTTCAACCAAGACTAAACAATTCTCCATACCTTCTATTTTATTATCTAAATCACAGATTTTGATCCCTGTAAACCTCCCATTTTGTTCCACTGATGACAAATGTCTTACGTGCCGTACCACTTTGCTTTAAAGTTTCCACTAACTGATGTATCTCTCATGTGGCAGGTCCTAGTTTGTGCAGCAGGAGAGGGTAATTCAGCCCTCTTTCTGCAATATTCTCTGATCACTTTTTTTTAAAGAGTTTTCATCTTTTCCTTTTTTTCCTTTCCCAGGCTATCATGTACTATTAAATTCTATAGGCGTGTACAGTAATTTTTATAGGACTCTGCTACATTTCTATAGAACACAACTGATTTCAGCTGTACTAAATTTAATCAGACTCTCATTTTAAAATTTAGCCAAATTCTTTTCTTTTCTTAATTCCTCATTGATGTTCTGGAATCAACATGCTGACCCCGTCCCCCCGCTGCCCTGCACTCCCATAGTACTAGAAAGAGATTCAGGCAGGTGGATCCCCATTGATGTCAAAGGCTCAAGAGATCTGGTTGCAGGTCAGCATGCTGTCATTGAAATTAATAGAGCTATGCCAGCCGACACAAGTGAGCATGTAGTCTGCTGAATCTAAGCACCAGTCCCTAAAATGTGTATGTTCAGAAGTGTATTTAGATTATACATATCATAATTCACTGATGCACAACTTCATAAATATGTACAGACCATCTCATGTTAGGCAATAGTTAAAAGCTAAATTCATCTATATCTGCAATATTTCTATTTGTATATTTGTCAACAGAGATAACAATAATCAGCACTCCCATGAAAACAATGCTCTTGAACTAAAAATTGTAATCAATGTGAAAAGAAACTGATGAATAATCCCTCAAAGAGTGTCCAAATATAGCCAAATCTTTTCACAGAGAACTTATTTTTAGGCTCATTTCAGTAGTCATTGACATGGTGTCATATGAATTGGGATAATGACATTATCAGTGTGAACACAGGGCGTGCAAAACTTTCACAGTGCAGCCAGGTGCAGGCAAAAGTCAGTTTGCAACGAGTCATTGCTGACGGGTTTGTGTTTTTTTAACTCATTGCTGAGTGTGTGGTGGTTGTTTTTTTATTTTATTTCCTGAATTCAGTCCCACCACCAAACTTTAATTTCCCAAACTATGTCGGGCCTCTGGCTGATTTAGGAACAGCACTGAAGAGCTACATGAAAGCAAATCCCATCCCACATCTTCTGTTTAGAAGCAAGTAACCTCATGCTATGAACTCTTGTTTATGTGATTAACAGAATTACAATGAATGCAATGGCCTTATATATGTAATTAAGTGTTTGCAGTAAGGATCCCAAGATGGCTATGGTTCTGGGTACAAAGATGATGCAATTTAATGAAGGGAGATGCAATATGAGAGGATGGTGGTGGGTTAGACAGGACATAAAGGCACACATCAAGGAAGGATGTAGAATCTTTTCTCCCTGGTAGGAAAACATGCTGTAAAAGCTCTGATGAGGAAAATAAATGAAAATAAAGAAGCTAAAAATGTTTAGAGATTAATAAAAAAACATTCAATATGTTGATGGTTATCTGTCCTGTCATCAAAACAGAGGACAGATATTTTGAAATATTTTAAGGTAGTCAACAGTGTTTTGGAAGACAACTTAGTCATTTGAATGGCTAACCTTTTCTAACACAATTGTTTTTAAATTATGTTCATGTCACAGCTTTGTATGCCTGAACTATTTTCTCTAAAGTGGCTGTGTGGCTTTAAAAACACATGAAATGGCTTGCCTTAAATATTGTTGTCTTTTTTTTTTTTTTGTTAGAAAGTGGTGCACATTAATAATGCCTTTGTGTTGGGTAAAGTCTCATAGCAATGCTGTTCCTGTGACTGGAGTAAATCACAGTTCCATGCCCTGAGTGCAGATATTTGCAGTTCATCAGGGCTGTGCCAATTGTGTGAAATGTTCACTTCACTAGTCAGGGTGTATCTTTGATGAGTCTGGAGATGATCGGGAAATGCCCTTTGCCTCCTGGGAAGAGTTGGAAGGGGGATCCCAAGAGAGATCAGCTGGGGCATTGCTATGTGTGCTTCCTCCGGTTCCCCCTTCCTCTCCCTTCAGTATGTGCTTATGGAGGAGGAGATTGTTGCTTCTTTCTTGTTCCCTCCCCATTTTCCCCTTTCCACATGCTGCTGGGAAGGGTTCAGCAAGGGTATCTCACATGGTGGGATAGGCTCCATTATCCGGATACTCACTCCTGCTGCCATTGGACTGTGGGGCCATGATCAAGGCATGTTGCCTGGGTGGCTTTAGCTTGCTCTTGCTGCTGAGTGGTCATTTTGTGCTCTATTCCAGTCTGATCTCTACCCACTCTTATCTAGTAAGCCTGATATTATGATGTCGGGGCAAGTCTGAATGTCAAACTTTGCTTGGGTCTGGAAGCGATTTTTTCCCCCATGTGGCAAAATTGGCAAATATCTGCATGGTTTTTTCACTATACTAACAGATATTTAGTCTGTACTGTTTACAATGACAAAACTCCATATAGCAAACATGGAAATAAAATGGACTGTATGGAAAATACTTTACTAAAAACTAATTAAAAGATTTGGTGATACAGATGGAAATTTTAGGTCAGATCCTCAGCTGCTGTATGTCGGTATGGCTCCACAGGCATCACTAGATCTACCCCAGTGTGCAAAAGATGGAAATCTATCCTTTTTGTTACAAAGCATAGGTAAATACATATTTACTAAAACATACAGTTCAGACTATTTCCTTTAGGAATCATCTAAATCTAGAAATAGGTGTAAGGAAAATAAAATTAATTTTTAAAAAAATGAGTCAATGAGGGTAAATGGTAATTAATGATGACTCAACAGTAATAACTTTATGTAGCTTTTCCTGTAGTTTGTTTACAGCTTTGTTGGAGAGCATTTGTTAACCTCATCACTGCCTTTTCCCACTTTTGGGTTATGCAGATGTTTTGCAGATGGAAACAATTTCCCCGTTTTTTCCTCCAAATACGTTTTCCTAGATCTCTGTGCAGTGTAATGGGGAAGGAGAATAAAGGCCAGAGTCTTTCATTATTTCAGGGTCTAAATCTATTGGACCATATGGTCCCTATTGGAACTGGAGATCACATTTTAGTAAAGTGCTACGGGAAGGCACCACGGACTGAATGATGGTATCTCAACGTTGATGCACACTGATCCAAGTATCTGGGTCCAGAGATGAGGTAATGTTAAAGGACTCACCTAAGAGAGACTGATAAGTGAAAGAGACTGTGATGCTGGCAGAGCAGGTAATTCTAGAGTCTACTCAGATCAATTTGCTTGTGTATTAGCATAGATCAAAGTAATTTTTTTTAATGTATTACAGTATATTTGGTGTTTAACTTCATGAAAACTAATGGGATGGTGCATGTCTTGTTTTTATTTATCCATGTCCTGTTATAATTTAATAGCAAATATTTACATTGTAAATCCCAATAACTAAAAAACTCAGACAAGAAAGAAACCTGGTGAAATGCAAATTAAGAACTTTAACAGAAAAGTGCTAATTTCAAAGGAAGTGGCCACTGTATGTGATGACCAGCAGTCAAAGACTCAAAGCTCATTCATCGTACATTGTCATCAAAGGAAAAGCCCACCAGGGTAGAGAGACTGTCAGCTTTCTTTCTGTCATAAGAAGCTATGAGTATGTATGCAAGGAAAGATCCTTCTGGCCTATTTGGACTCTTACAGGGAAGTGTATCAGAATCAAAAGAGAGACACCAGACACAATCTAGGTTGACTGAAAAGACTTTCGAGAAACTGGCAGCTCTTACAACACTGCCACCATTTGGAATTACAAACTGTGACTCATATGTTAATACAGCGGTAAACCACCTCTGGCAAGTGGCTTGCCAGGGTAAGCACCCTGGTGGGCCTGGCCGATTTCTTTACCTGCCACATTGGCAGGTTTGGCCGATCGTGGCTCCCACTGGCAGTGGTTCGCCCTCCCAGGCCAATGGGGGTGGCGGGAAGCCACGGCCAGCACATCCCTCGCCTGCGCTTCTTCCCGCTGCCCCCCATTGGCCTGGGATGGCGAACCGTGGCCAGTGGGAGCCACCGTCCACAAAACCTGCCAATGCACCAGGTAAACAAACCGACCCGGCCCGCCAGGGTGCTTACCCTGGCGAGCCGCGTGCCAGAGGTTGCTAACCCCTGTGTTAATATATTTTACCTGCTTTAACCTCTCAATAACTCTCATTTCTTTTTCTTAGCTAATAAATCTTCAGTTAGTTTACTATAGAATTGTCTGCCAGCATTGTCTTTGATGTAAGATGTGACCAATTGATCTGGTATAAGTGACTGGTCTCTTGTGACATGGAACACCCTGATATGGTGTGATTTTTGGTTTAAATGACTTTTATCATAAAGTTCAGTCCGTCTGGGTGGCAAGATAGGATGGAGAGTCTAAGAAGACTGTCAGTGTCTCCATGGCAAGACTGGTATAGTGATCCAGGAGTTCACATTTGTTACTGGGTGGGTGAAATCTAATTACAGAACACACCACCAGTTTGGGGTATCTATCCTGTTTTCTGACAGTCTGCCCTGAGTTAGGCACGTACAGTGGTGATCAACTCCAGACAGCGTGGCAGAGACATCTGACTGACTGGACTTTCCTAAAGTAAGGAGTGGTTTTGAGCTTATAAATAAGAAGACTGCAGAGGGGTCTCTTTCCCTCTCGCATCTGCCATCCAGATGCTTTGTGATGCAACACGAACATTCCACAGAATCTGCGTATCATTATGGATTTGCAAACACAGGGAAAATGAACTGAACATTACAAATCGGGTGAGTGTATGTACAACAAGAAAGCTCAAAATTCCCTATGACACCTTACTTAATAGTCCACAGTCTAAAGGTATGTCTATGTTTGAGCTGGGAGGTGTGATTCCCAACTCACATGAATATACCCGTTCTAGCTCTGTTCCAGATAACATGCTAAAAATATCCATGTAGCTGAGATAGCATAGGGGGGCGCTTTGGCTAGCTGCCTGTGTACAAACCCACCTGGGCCCCTTGGATACATATTTAAGATGCAAGCCCAAGACATCACCTTTGCTACCCCAGCGATTCTGTAATTTTTTTTTAGCATGCTAGCTGCAGAAGAGCTACATTCAAGAAAGCTGTGAATAACATCACTCCAGTTCAAATGTTTCTGTACTCCCAGTGTGTCATCCCACAGGTCAGATTGCCTCTCTTTTCAAATTACTGAATTTTGATAAAATATTATGAAAGGGCCAAGTCCTACAACCCCTACTTGATTAGAACTATTTGCAAGAGTAAAGGTAGCAGGACTAGCTCAAAAAGGTATGCACTTGAAAGTATTTACAATTTGATTAATGAGACTCCTTCTCCTTTGTTTCCGAATATTGTTTTTATTTTTATTATGGATATGCTGTTTTGCTACTTCTCTGTTATGGACAACATTTCTGTAATTTTAGCAACTAAGATCTGAAGTCCAATCTTACTCTGTTGAAGTCATTTTTTTCCTATTGATTTCCATGGATGTTGTATCAGGCCTTAAATGATGAATGCTCTGCTACATGCAGTTACTGTCTCATAGATTCTCCTTAAGAGCCAAACTTATATATTTGTAACCTTTCTGTATTCTCTCCTGTTGTATTTATCTTTGGATTCTGAGACACATCTGAGAAGGTGCTGCATTATAGATTCATAGACTCTAGGACTGGAAGGGACCTCGAGAGGTCATCGAGTCCAGTCCCCTGCCCTCATGGCAGGACCAAATACTGTCTAGACCATCCCTGATAGACATTTATCTAACCTACTCTTAAATATCTCCAGAGATGGAGATTCCACAACCTCCAGATCATTATTCCAGGTCCAACCACTCGACAGTTAGGAACTTTGCTCCTAACGTCCAACCTAAATCTCCCTTGCGCATTTTAATGCCCATTGCTTCTTGTTTATCCTTAACTAATGTAACAATTTTCTTCCTCCTCCTTATACAACTCTTTAATACTTGAAACTGCTATCATATCCCCTCCAGTCTTCTCCTTTCTCAAATAAATAAAACCAATTTCTCAGCTTCTTTCATAGTGGTCATGTCGCAGACCTAATTCATTCTTGTGCTACTTCCCTAGATCCTCTCCAATTTCTCCACATCTTCTCTTGAAATGTGGTGCCCAGAACTGGACACAATACTCCAGCTGAGCGCCTAACCAGCGCAGAGTAGAAGCGGAAGAATGACTTCTCGTGTCTTGTTTAACAAACACCTGTAATGCATCCCAGAATCATTTTGCTTTTTGCAACATATCACACTGTTGACTCATATTTACTTGTGTCCACTACGACCCCTAGATTCTTTCTACACACTCCTTCTAGACAGTCCTTCCATTCTGTATTATGAAACTGATTGTTCCTTCCTAAGTGGAGCACTTTGCATTTGCTTATGAACTCATTCGTTACCTCAGACCATTTCTCCAATTTGTCCAGATCATTTTGAATTTTGACCCTGTCCTCCAAAGATTGCAATCCCTCCCAGTTGTATCATCTGCAAACTTAATAAGCATACTTTCTATGCCAACATCTAAGTCGTGATGAAGATATTGAACAGATCGTCCCAAAACAGACCCTGGGAACCCCACTTTTTATACCTTTCCAGCAGGACTGGGAGCCATTATAACTACTCTCTGAGTACGTTATCCAGCCAATTATCTACACACTTATAGTAACCCCATCAAATTGTATTTGCTTAGTTTATCGATAAGGATATCATGCAAGACTGTATCAACTGCCTTACTAAAGTCTAGGTATCACACATCTACCGCTTCCCCTTATCCACAAGATTCATTATCCTATCAAAGAAAGCTATCAGATCGTTTGACATGATTTTGTTCTTTACCTAACCCTTCCAAGTGTTGCAGATGATTTTCTTTAATTCTTGCTCCTTTACTCTGCACAGAAGTTAAACTAACTGGTCGTAGTTTCCTGGGTTGTTTTATTTCCCTTTTATAGATGCGGCACTCCTATTTGCCCTTTTCCAGTCTTCTGGAATCTCTCCCGTCTCCCATGACTTTCCAAAGATAATAGCTAGAGGTTCAGATACCTCCTCTATTAACTCCTTGAGTATTATAGGATGCATTTCATCAGGCCCTGGTGACTTGTAGGCATCTAACTTTTCTAAGTGATTTTTAACTTGCTCTTCTTTTATTTTATCCTCTAAACCTACCCCCTTCCCATAAGAATTCACTATGTTAGACATTTCTTCAGACTTCTCAGTGAAGATCGAAACAAAGAAGTCATTAAGCATCTCTGCCATTTCCAAGTTTCCTGTTACTGTTTCTCCCGCCTCACTGAGCAGTGGCCCTACCCTGTCCTTGGTCTTCCTCTTTCAGTGCACTAACAAATCTGAGATTCTTTCAATATGCTGTCCACTTTATTTTGTGTTGCCTATATTTTCTTTGCTTCCATGTCTTCTGCAGGCAGTAGTCATGCCATGAAAAAGAGATATCTAACTTTCAGTGAAATATAGGGAATGTTTAAAACTACTCACTGGTAGAAAAATAGCTGTTTACACATTTCAGTATGTGTCTTGACAAAATAACTTTTTTAAAGGAATTTTTGAAAAATGTTCAGCTTTTACAGTGCCTTAGAGGCTGAACAATCAACTACATATAAAACGCTTTTCAGCTCCTAGGAAGAAAATTGCTTTAAAATATATTAAATGTTTATCTTTGTTTGATGGATGTAGTAATATTTTAGGGATATGCAAAAATTGCTTTTGCACAATTTTTGATCCCCATCAGTATTTTGTAATGGACTTTCTTTTCACATTTTTGATGTAGTGTTTACAAAGTGAGACCGGCAAATAGCAATTTTTCTCCACAGTTTTGTCAGTGCACTTCACTGTTATCAGAGTTCAGTCTAGTGTGACCCCAGATGCTCATCATTCTCAAGGAGAGATATCTGAAGTTTTATTGGGCCTGACAGTGTTTCAGACGGAAGCCACATATGTCTTGGAAGGGTTGGCATTCAGGAGCCGTATGCAATAATATTCTTCAAGGACACGCAGGGAGCTAGTTAGAATGTACTCAAATCCTTCTTACTGCATTGCGATGAAAAATCTTCTTAAATGATTCTTAGCATATTGGGAAATTCTGGTTGGTCATTTGTGTAGGCATTAAGCAATGCTGATCCTTGGGGAAACGTATTCCATGGAGTCTCCCATCAATTTTTCTGAACATCCATCTTGACAAAGAAACATTGATTCTAGAGCAGGGAGGAGATGACCTGGGCATCTTGCTGTTTCTCAGAATTCTTGCTAGTTTCAGTAGGAGTGCATGATGGTTGTGAGTGTTACAAGCATTGACAGGTCAAGAAACATAGCCCCTGACATCCAAAGGGTACATCAAGAAGCTTAAAAACTGAACCCCAGGAACTGTGTTCTCCAAAAACTGATGAATTTAAAATGGGGAGCAAATCTTAAAACACTTTGAGCAACCAGTCTCATCCTGCAATGCTCCGCTATGGAGTACTCTTCCCTGTATAGTCACAATTGAGCCGTGCATAAAAAATTGATACTGAACTCAATCAATCCTGTAGGATCAGCACAAGCCTTTGAAACCAACTCCAACATTGGCCTTATACTACCTTGCTGGGATTGCCCCACCATCAGAGAGGCAGAATGCCTTCAATAACAAGGAGAGACAAAATAAGATGCTCATGGCATGGCCAGACTTCATCACTCTAGATGCTGAAATCCAGAAAGAGCTTTTCATCTGAAAATCCCTACTCCAAAGTACTACTGTGGAAGTTATATCAAGGGACAGATTCACAAAGGAGACTTAGACTTAGCATTGTAACACTAAACTTTTAGATGTCCTTCTGCTTAGTGGAATTCACAGCCCTGAGTTACGTGTGCAGGCTTCCTATACAAAACATAGGGAAAGTTGGGTACTTAAGAATGGGATCTGTAAAAGTGAGCAAACTGAGCCAGGACCTGCCTAAACTAGCCAATAGGGAATGCTGGAAAGGACAGAGTTCCGCCTCTTCCCAGCCAGGAACCCTCTTCTCAGCTTTGGCAAAAGAGGACTTAGGCACCTAACTCAAGGAGGAGATAGTGACACTTCTCTCACCCGTATGAGCTTTAGCTCCATGGTTAGATCACTCCCTAGGTTATGAGACACCTTCCCGTTGGCTAATATGGAGAAAGGACTTAAACTTGTTTTTCACCCAATACAGTCTCTTAACCACTGGGATCACAGGGCATTCTGCTTTGGGGTTCTCTCTCTCTCTTGTTGAAGCTGTTCCATTGTGTAAAAATTAATTATATTACTTGGGTGAGCACACACAGGAGAATGACTGTATAGCCCACTAGTTAGGGCATTCACCTGGACAGTCCAAGTCAAAGCCTTCCTGCTCCACTTCATACTTAATTATTTATAAAAAATGAAATAACTGCAACAGGAGAGATTAGGTGTCTCTCCCCGAACACACACACTGCTCAATACTCTGTACTATTGTGGTTAGGGAACTCTTCTGGAAGATTCCATTTCAAAATCCCTTCTCTGCAGAAAGGGGAATTGAATACAGAACTCCCAATTCCTGGATAAGTGCTTTAACCACTGGCTAAAAATTATAAAAGGGGCTTGTAGTACAGTGTTGTTTTGTGTAGGGCATGATCTGATAGGTGGCTTCTCCAAAAGGCTGCAGGATCGGACCCCACAGTCAAGGGAGGTGGGAGAAGAATCCTTACTTGCCCCCACGCTTCTGATGGGCTGAGTTTGGCTTAGGCATAATCTAGACCAGGGGTCAGCAACCTTCAACACATGGTCCATCAGGACAGTCTGCTGGCTGGCCACAAGACATTTTGTTACATTGACCATCCGCAGGCACAGCCCACCACAGTTCCCAGTGGCCGCGGTTCGCTGTTCTCAGGCAACGGGAGCTGCAGAAGTGGCACGGGCCCCAGCAACGTACCGGCCTTCACTTCCTGCCGCTCACATTGGCCAGGAAGATTGAATCACAGCCACTGAGAGCTGCACGGTGCCATGTGTGCAGATGGTCAATGTAAACAAAATGTCTCGTGGCCCTGCCAGCGGATGGGCCACCTCCTGACGATTGCTGACCCCTGATCTAGACCTTTAACAAGAAATGAATAGTCTTTGACTGTAACACAATTCAAAGACTGTTTGGTTAATCTTTTGTATTTTCTTTCTTCCATATATCAAACAGATCAGTACATAGTCTTTGTGGATTTTTATATTGACATTTATTGAAGTGTTCTGATTGTGGCATTGATATTATCTAAAACATTCTGATTTTTAGAAGAACAAGCATGACTAAAACTCAATTTTAAACCCTCAGGAAATCCAAAAGATAAAACAATTTCTTTGGCATAAGCTCAATAACATCCAACAGCCATTCTGCTATTTATACCATCACTCATTTCACCTATAACAATAAAATGTTGATTAACGGTAGCCCTAGAAACCCGCCCACATCTCCCCAGATAGAGCTACCCACAGGCACAAATAGATCTCACATAGTCCCCAAAAAATCATAAATTATAATGAGCAATACTGAATATATTTTGTGCCGTTACCTCGTCCAGCTCATGTCTTCCCTTTGGTCCTCAGGTTTCTCCTCGATATCTGTGTCACCAAAGGCCTTTACAAGACTCTTCTAGGAGAGGATTCCTTTGTCTGTGTTCTTTTGACCGAAACATCTGATTAGTGCTAAGATGTAAAGTGCTTGTTGGGGGTCACATTCTGCATTAATTTATATTATATACAACCCCACTTAAAATCAGAGCTGGATGAGGCATAAATCAGTACAAAATGTGATCCTAATTTTTCCCCAGGTAACAAATGTTTTATGGAAAGTCCATTTTTTTTTCTTTTTCTGCATGCATAGTTCCTTTTCCTTCTACACTTTATCCCAAGAGGGCTTCAGTGACCTGTGACCAGATTCAAAAGTTATAGCAGCAGTCACACATGTCAGCCTCAATTATTCACTCTATGAATATGTATCTGCTGTTTAATTTTCATTAAACTTTTGCCGACGTCAGTGTATTTTTCTGAATACTTGCCTTTCTAGATTGATTATTCACAAATCATGCTTGTATCTTACTACTGCTAATAATGGCTAGAAATGAGTACAATACAGTATCTGGATGCATGTCTTCCTTTTGCTTGTCATGTCCATCAAAGCAGAAACAGAGAAATCCAAACCCCTAGAAATGATGTCCCTCATGAGTCATCTATATTATACCCCGATGGAAGCATTGCCCACCCATTTCATTCATGAACAGGATGCTGCTAATGGAAAGTAGTTGCTGTAACTACGTACCTGGGGAATGACCTTGAGGAAAGTTTGTGAGGGATTTCTCTAAATATGCTGCATCATCTCAACACAAAATAAGGGTCTTTCTAAATGAGATGAATGAGGGGGTAAATCCAAATTCCTCTAAACATATGCCATTTGGGTCTCATATTTATCCTCCTTTTGGCCTTTGCAGGTTGGGAGGCTTCTACCTTCCCTAAATGAATCCCAACCTGAAAAAAGCTCCACTCCTACAGATACAATCCCAAAATCTCAGTCCCCTGCAAGGATGGGGGAAAAGGTGCTACCTTCTTTTATCCTTGTTAATGAAACTATGCGGTTATCTGCACACACTAGCTTAACTAGAGGTGTGTTTTAAAATTGGTTTAAGCCTTTGATACACTGAGTTCTTGTATTTGTTAATTTTTTTACCAATACAGTTCTGTCAGGATAACCACTAATGTGGACTCAATTATACCAGTATGAAGGTGATTTATATAGGTATAGTTTATTCTGTTCCCCATATGGTAAAAAACTATGCCAATATAAGCACATTTGTACTGGTATAACTTCATCCACACTGGGGGCAGTAGAAGGGGAGGTGGGCAGGGTGGGTGGTTACTGCTTTTACTATACCAGCATAGTTAAATGGCTACTACTTTTGTGTATGGAGAAGCCCTTTGTTAAACCAAAGCAATATTGCATGTATATATTCTTATTTTTAAATGTGGCTTACTTAGGTTAAACTTTTTGGGGTAGGACCATCTTTTTGTGCTTTGTTTGCACAATACCTAGTACAATGGAGTCCTGGTCTGTGACTGAGGGTGTAACTGTAATGTAAATAAATAGAATGTTTAACCACAGACTTGCTCTTTTCTAACTTAATTGGTTTAAAAGCAAACCTGCTAAAATGGTGAAATCTGCATGTAAAGAAGGCATAGGAAGGGGACTTTACAACTAACAAAATAAAACTTCTCAAATATAATATTGTGTAGCAAATGATGTGACAATATGAAAATAAGAATACATTATTTAAAAACATGTTATCTCCCAGTGGGAAAGGATTAATCAACAGAGCATGCCTACCCAGTACAGCAGAAGTTGAGGACAATAGGTGCCATTGAACTTGATGGGCCATTAACAGCAGACAATTAAACACACTAAAATCACAACTACACTAGAGAGTTAAGCCAACTTAAGTTTTGGCGATGATCATAAGTCGCTTTAACAACATTGGTGGAGCTTGTCCACACAACGCTCCTTGTGTCAGCTGAACAAGTCCACAGTCATTGCTCTTTCATCAACAGAGCGTTGTATCATGGGTAGCTATCCCACAGTGC
Organism: Chelonoidis abingdonii; assembly: GCF_003597395.2. NCBI lineage: Eukaryota > Metazoa > Chordata > Testudines > Testudinidae > Chelonoidis > Chelonoidis abingdonii. Next base: position 281,189,580 of record NC_133769.1, on the reverse strand, counting down.
AACTCATCACCCTTTGCTGCTTGGAGCTCTGGGAACAGATTGTGGTGCATCATGGGGATGTGCTCACCATCCCATGATGCAGATCTTTCCATCCCATCATTCCATAGGCTTTCTACTTCATTTTGTGCTATTTTTCAACAGTCCTTGTAAACTGTGTGCCCACCATCTCTCCTTGACAGCATGCATCCTGATCTGCTGATCATTCTGGTGATGAATGATATGAACACAACGCAGCTGGTCCTGCAATATTTCATGAGCTGTGAAACAGACAGCAAATTGGTGATGTCTCCCCTCATGCCTGCCATGGAAACAAATAATTCAAGATTGCTGTTGGCATTCACGGACCAGCTTGCCACCGTGGACTGTCAGTACTGGGCTTGGGAAACACGCACCAAGTAGTGGGATCATATCGTGATGCATGTATGGGATGACAAGCAGTGGCTGCAGAACTTTCAAATGTGCAAAGCCACCATCCTAGAACTGTGTGTGGCGCTCATCTCTGCCGTGCCACGCAAGCATACCAGAATTAGAGCTGCTCTTACAGTGTAAAAGAGAGTAGAGATCACAATTCTAAACTGTTACCAGTCAGTCACATATCAGTTTGGGGCTGGAAAGTCCACTGTCGGGGTTGTGGCGATGTAAGTGTCTATGGCCATTAATAGCCTCCCTTGTGAAGGACTCTTGGCAATGTGCAGGAAATACTTGATGGCTTTGCAGCAATGGGATTCCTTAACTGCAGCAGGGTAACAGATGGCACACACATCCCAATTTTTGCCCCACGTCATCTTGCAACAAAGTACATCAACTGAAAGGGATTCTTCTCCAAGGTGTTGCAGGTGCTGGTGGATCACTGGGGCTGTTTTACTGACATCAATGCGGCTTGGTCTGGGAAAGTTCTTGATGAATGCATCATTCAGAACATTGGTCTGTACAGAAATCTGCACACTGGGACTTTCTTTCCAGACCAGATGATTCCAATGGGGGATGTCCAAATGCCCATACTGATCCTTGGAGACCTCGCCTAATCCTTGCTCCCATGGATCATGAAGCCTTACACAGGGCAGCTAGACAGCAGCAAGGAGGGTTCAACCACAGGCTCAGCAGGTGCTGAATGACCATTGAATGTATTTTTGGCCAATTAAAAGGTTGCTGGTGCTGTCTTTTTGGCTACTTAAGCCTCAATGAGGAAAATATTTTGATTGTCAATACAGCCTGCTCTATTCTGAATATTATTTGCAAATCAAAGGGGGAAAAGTTTCCTCAGAGATGGCTGAGGCTGATCTGCTGGCTGCTGGTTTTGAGCAATCAGCTACAATGGTAATTAGATGGGCACACTAAAATGTGGTTGTATGTGATGCATTTGGCCAGGCAATGTTTGCTTACCACCAAAGATTACCCCTATAGTGATTGTTTCTTGAGTGTTAATTGCAAGGAGCCGATATTCGTACCTATAGTCACTGTGATTCAATGTTAGTATTGAGCGATGTGTATGCCACAAATAAAGGCTCATTTTATTTCAAAGACTCAAATTTAATAATGGGATAAAACACAAACTTTTGGACAAACAAGACATGAAAATGAGGAACAGTCTCACAGTTAGGGCTCTCACAGCTCGGTGTAATTCGAGTTTTCATTAGAAAACCAGCTCCCAGGCACAGAGTGTGCAGGGTACTGTGAGTAACAGGGAACATGTGATGCATGTGGTGAGGGAGTTTGGGGAGGGCATGGACCCAGAGTTCTGTAGTGGCTGGAGGGGGAGCTGGGCAGGGATTTGCTCTGATTGCAGACTAACGAGGACCTTAAATATCTCTGTCTGGTGCTCCAGGAGCTTTATCCTCTGCTCCTGCCCCTGGGCCCTTTCCTTGCTATCCAGCCTCAGTCTTTCATTAATTGTCTCCCTCCACACACTTGTTTCAGTATGTGCTACATCTGTTGACTGCAGCACTTCACTAAACATATCCTCCTTACTCCTCCTACGCTACCACCTTATCTGATGGAGGTGCTCTGCCACTGTAGAGGAAAGTGTTCTCAAGGACACTATGACAGAGTGCTGGGCAATAACTGCTGACTCATGTCTCTGTCATGCCAGCTCCCATTACAGAAGTAAATTGGAGCTGGCTAGAGAAAACCTGCTTCTAATTGGTAAATGGTAGATAGCTACCTGTCCAATTAGCTTGGGGCTATAGAAAAGACTGGGAGGAAGGATAGAAAAGACTGGGAGGAAGAAAGCCAGGAGACTGGAGCGAGGAAGTGGAGGCCAAATGATAGCTCTTCCGTCCTGGGTGCAGACACTAGAACCCAAGCTGTGTATGAAGAAAAGGTGGTGGGAGCACAACCTGTAAATAAATGGCACCAGTGGTTATTAATTTCCAGGGTCTCCGAGTGACTTTGTCATCAAAGCAGGGGAAGGAGCCAAGAGGGCCCTGCACCAGCCCTGCTACAGGAACATCTGCAGAAGGAAAAGAAACAATGAACAGAGATATCATTGTAAGTGTACTCGCAGCCATGAATCACAAAAGTTACACACACACATATCTATTTCTTACTCTCTCTTGGCTAGCATACAAGTCACCACAAGTCCCAGGGTCTGACAAGGGGGAAAGTGCAAGAAGGGACAAAGGGTGGTTTGCAGAGGGGGATACTATATGTGGCTAGAGGGCTTATTCTGAATATTGGCACCCTTTTCCACAGGTTAGGGTAATCATAACTGATATCTCACTTCTAAGGATAACCGAGAATGCAAGGGTGAATTTCCTGAATGCGTGAGGCTAGATACTGGCTCCAATTTGTGCCGCTCTGGTCCCTATATAAATAATTGCCAAGTGGCATGGCAAAGATTTCCATAGTGCAGGGAGAAACTAGCCATCTTGCCAAAAGAAGCTTTGGAAGAGGATTGCAGAATACCTACAGGAAAGTTTCCTAGACATCTTTAGGAAGGATTAGAGATACATCCTGGTGCACATTAACAAGCTTTTCCACCATGACCCCACTGTTTAGATGGACAGGCTCTGTATTTAATTTCTCTCCATTATCCCTCCTCTACCATATAACAAAGTACATCAGAGCTCAATCTCCACTCACCATGCAGTGTTAAAGCAAAATGAGCACTTATCGGAGATCCCCTCTCCTGCATCCTGTACACAGCCAGAGCGCTGGGACTGACTAGACCCCTCCAGAGTGGAAAAGAGATCCTGACTCACCATGAAACTGGACAACCCTGCCGTGTGCTCCACATTTTCCTTCAGCTCCACCTCCTCGTCCATCACTTCCTTATTGGGGATGAGTCCGCTGCCTCCAGCCCCCTGAAGTATCCACAGGCCTCTTGACGGGGGAGGTGGAGTCGACACAGAGGAGGGTGTGAAGCTCTTTATAGAAGTGTCATGTCTTTGGTGCCACACCACAGCAAGGACTGGCCTAGACTTCTGAAACACCTGCCTCAGCTCTTTCATTTTAGCTGACACTGCTGTGTGTCCCTTTCATGCAGCACATGACAAGCAATCAGACCACAGGTCTGCACAACTGCACAACAGACCACAGACCACAACAGCTGCACAACCTCCTCTCCCGATATGCTCAGCAGATCCAACAGCTCTAGTGTGCTTCACTCAGGAGTGCATCTGCTGCGTAAAGACAGCATGGTCAGCTGGGAAGATGGAATTTCAAATAGGAAGAGGAATTTCAAAAATATCCAGGCCTTTACATCACAGAATCACAGAAGATTAGGTTTGGAAGAGACCTCAGGGGGTCATTTAGTCCAACCCCTGCTCAAAACAGGACCAATCCCATCTAAATAATCCCAGCCAGGGCTTTGTCAAGCCAGGCCTTAAAAACCTCCCTAGGTAATCCATTCCAGTGTTTCACAATCCTCTCAGTGAAAGAATTTTCCCTAATATCCAACCTAGACATCCCCCACTGCAACTTGAGACCATTGCTCCTTGTTCCGCCATCTGCCATCACTGATAACAGCCTAGATCCATCCTCTTTGGAACCTCCTTCAGGTAGTTGCAGGCTGCTATCATATCCCCTCTCACTCTTCTCATCTGCAGACTAAATAACCCCAGTTACCTCAGCCTCTGCTCATAAGTCATATGCCCCATCCCCCAATGATTTTCATTGCTCTCCGTTGGACTCTCTCCAATTAGTTCACATCCTTTCTGTAGTGGGGGGCCCAAAACTGGATGCAGTACTCCAGATGTGCCCTCACCAGTGCCAAAATAGAGAGGAATAATCACTTCTCTTGATTTGCTGGCAATACGCCTACTAATGCAGCCCAATATGCCATTGGCTTTCCTGGCAACAAGGGCACACTATTGACTCATACCCAGCTTCTCATTCACTTGATCCTTAGGTCCTTTTCTGCAGAACTGCCGCTTAGCCAGTCAGTCCCCAGCCTGTAGCAGTGCATGGGATTCTTCCGGCCTAAGTGCAGGACTTTGCATTTGTTCTTGTTGAACCTCATTAGATTTCTTTTGGCCCAATCCTCAATTTGTCTAGGTCACTTGGGACCCTAACCCTACAATCCCGCATATCTACCTCTTCCCCCATCTTAGTGTTATCCGCAAACATGCTGAGGGTGCAATGCATCCCATCATCCAGATTAATGAAGATGTTGAACAAAACAAGCCCTAGGACTGACTCCTGGGGCACTCCACTTGCAATAAATGGGGGAGGGATGCATACTTATGTATCTTCAGGGCAGCGGAGTTCAAACTGCTGACCAGAGCAGTCATGATGGGCATTATGGAACACCTCCTGAAGGCCAATTAGGTGACAATCAAGTGAGGTGCCTACACTGACACTGCGTTGCTCTAAATACATTTCTAAAAGCTGGTTGAGGTGTTTTTATGATGTCAGTATAGTAGAGGAATTACATCAGTGGGAGGAGCATTTCAGTGTATACATGTCCACTGTTTTGTAGGTGAAAATTGACTTCTGTCAACAAAAGTATGTAGTGTACACAAAGTCTAAGAGGGTTGTTGGCACATGAATTCATAGGCTTTTTTTTTTATTTTTATTTTTTTTGCTTTAAAGCAGTCAAGCCTTTGGTTCTATTTTGACAATTTTTTTTCAGCCAACTTATAAAATTTGATGAGGGTATTGGACAGAAATACAAGGTCATGGAAACATTTGTTGTAAGAAAAAAGTATTTCTCTATTTCTACCCGCAAACTTCCTTGCCTCCTTACAACTTAGGGCACATCTATACTACAAACTTGCTTCAGCCCTTCTGCACTGATGCAGCTGCTGCCACTGTAGTGCTTCTGGTGAAGACACTCTAAGGTGACGGGAGAGAGCTCTCTTGTTGACTTAATAACTCCACCTCTGTGACAGGTGATACCTATGTTGCCAGCAGAAGCTATCTCACCAGCATAGCACTGTTTACATGGGGGGTTAAGATCTGTATAACTACGTCACTTGCGGGTGTGCATTTTTCATACCCCTGAGCGGCATAGTTATACCAAAGTGATTCTGTAGTGTAGACCTCGCCTTAGATAAGCAGGGGCAGGGGGGTGAAGCTCTCCCTCCTGGAATGCTGTTCACCTCCTCTCTTTCCAAGGCATATGATCAGATGAAAAGATGTTATGGGCTATCACATTAACTCACCTGGTAGTTCATGACTTTACAAATGGTCAAGGTGAAATCCGGGTTGTAGTGGCAAAATATATCTACTGACAGGCATGTAATTCACCCATGAGTATTTATCCTTCTTTGATTATTTACTTATGGCTTTAGGCCAGTAAAGTTCACAGACCTGGATATTTGATTGGATGTGTGAAATTACACACACAACAGTTTCTCTTCATGAAATGTCATATAGTCAGAATACAATGGTTTGATCAGTTCCACTCTTTAATTCTTATTCTTTGGGGAAGGTCAGGCCATTTGGATCTTTTTCAACCAAAAGTGCCTGTTTCACCATCTCTCTGTCCCCTCCCACCTGACTTTTTCTGCAGCGTAAGATTAAGAAATTTCTGTATATCTCATTTATTTTATATTCATTCCCCAAAACTTGATCTTGGAACAACACTTTCTGCATTTCCCTTTTGCCTTATCTTGGGGCCACTTCCGGAGAAGAGTGAATAATTGGTTACTTCACTTTTGAACACTCAGGAATCAGATCCTTAGAGAATAATAACTACATCGGTTTGCAGTTTTGATATCTCTCTCCACACCTTTTCCTCCCCCAATATTTCCCATTCTCATTAATGTAGTAACTTTCCAATTGTGTTCAAGTGATGTGCTGTATTTAGAGACAACTAGAGCTTCATAAATATTGAATAGTGCTATTATTTCCATAAGTGCTATACCCTAATGTTAAGTCTGTGTGTCCAAATTCGCATTAAGTGGCAGAGAGATCATCTAAGCATCCATGTTACATTCATTAGAATTTTTATTGCAGCTTTAGAATCACATCTGATTTTTAAACAGTTAAAAAAAATCAAACTTATTTAAACTGAAGTTAGCAGTGGAAGATCAGGAGAACTTTTTAGTTTTTGTAACCTGTAATGCCATGTAGCTTTTCTGCTTTACAGTGCTTCACGAAGCTTGGCTGGTTTCAATGCCGTGCTCATTATGATTTAGCTATTTAAATAGCAACAGTCACCTGTGAAGCCCTATTAAATGTGTAAAATGAGATTAAACTAAATTCTTAACTATCAAAGTGACAGTGAAGCACACGATTTCCCTTAATAATACAGTCAGAATTTCTGGTGATTGGGGCAGTAAAAAAGCATAGACTGATTCCAGGGAACTTTCAGAAGTGCTTGCCTTTGACCTAAATCTGCCCACACTGAAGTCAGTTGTAACATTGAGCACTGTTGAAAATACCACTCCTGATGCTGAAAGTGGTCCACAAGCAGGGCACTGCTAAAGGTGGCAAATGTGTGAGATGTCTTCCTGAGCACTTCTGATTAAACTCTCTTTAAATGCTGTGGGTGAAATCCTGGCCCCACTGATGTCTAAAGGAGTTCTGCCATTGATTTCAATGGAGACGGAATTTCACTCTGTGCCACAATGGAGTAATCACTACAATCTTTCTTGGCTAAAAGATATAGGCTGGGATTATTGAGCTGTTTCCCTGAGAGTTCCAAAAGCAGATATTAGTAGATAAAAGCAGTTATACTAGAGAGGCAGAAGCTTTGGTTAAATCAACAGGAAAAAAAAAAACAGAAAGGAAGAAGATTACTATACAACTGCTGTCTTCCTTTCCTGTTATTATGTTGCCCTTGTTTATAGTTGATGGAAGTACACAGACGTGGAAAAAGACTATTTGCTTTCATTTGGTGACAGTAAAACTGAGTGAAAATTACACCTTTCATTGCACAATGTTTTCAAAAAATGTCCTATGGAAGCCACTTTGAACGTTTAGGGGGCCCTTTGATTTCTGAGTAAAAAAAATGCTGTAATTGAAAACAGAGTAACAAAAACATAACTTGGTTTAAAAATGTAGGTGGGTGTTGTGAGATTAAGTTTTGATTGAAATGTGCACCATTCTATCGCTAAAGCGTGACACTAATCAACAATCAGAGATGATGATGATGAAACAATCGAAAGTAACAAGAGCAACAACTGCAGCAGCTTTGTCATCATCAGCATTTTGATATGATGCTACAGCAGCTGCTGCTCTGCTGTCTGTGCAACAGATTCACTTGTCATGACTCTGTACCCTGGGATGAGGTGTGTAGGCAGGCCTAGTTTGTGCTATATGCAGTTACAATCATACTTGCTACTGCTCATCATTCAACTATACACAGGCCTGATTCATGCTACAAATTGCAAGGGTGTCATCAACTACAAAGTTATACTCCAAGTGTCTCAGCCAAGTGAACAACTCATCAATGGCACCAGTGTGGCTACTAAGTGGGCTTTTGTCTGTGTTATACTTCCCAGTAGTGCCTAGAATTCTGAAATTGAAAGTGTGACAATGACTAATGCTGGAATTACCACCACTGTTTTTCACTCTCCTGTAGCTTTCCCCAATGTGTCACACACTATAAAGACTTCCTGCATATTGTAATGTGAAAACACTATTCTTATTCATTTATAATGGGCATATTGTGACTTTGCCACAAATCTTGAGTAAGGAGTAGCATGCAGTTCACTGGCCACAGGAAGCAGATCAGGGACCACACTGAATCAGAACGGGAGAGAGATATTAATTTCTCTATCCTATATGTATATACATGTGTGGTAGCACTCATAGGTCACAATCAGAATAGGCACTGTGCAAACAAACTTTCATAGTCTCCACCCAGAAAGAGTTTATAATATGATTAAGATGCAACTAGTATATAGAAGAAACAGTTGGAGTGAAGTGGGGAGGAGAGATAGGATAAACAATGACCATGAACAGAGCAGTGAATAGAGGACAGGCAAACAGAAGAAGTTTGCCTGGGAACTGTCCGAAAGGAGCTACATTGAGTGCTGTGTTGTGAGCTGGTGGGGAGAATAGCCATGTGTCTATCTGTTGTGACCATCTGTTTGACTGGAGCTAATTGCAGGGACTGTTTGACCATGGGTTTGTTTGTTTGAAAAGTGTGAATTGGGAGTGCTTTGTTCCAGGTGGACCTTGAGTGGTTGATTGGAGGGAAGGCTTGGAGCCAGGCCAACAGCTTTGAGCCAGCAGCCTTATAAAAAAAGCAGCCAGTTCCCAGCTGAATGAGCAAACATAGGACAGGCAAACAAACAGAGGACAGGCAAATAGAGGGAGTTTGCCTGTGGGGAGTTCCTACAGAATGTTTTTTGTTTCTGTTTTTCCTTTTAGGCTTCTGTTAGCAGTAAATAAAACATGGGAAGAGGCTCTTAGAAGGAAGACAATATGGATAGTAAGCGATCAGCTGTTGTGATCTGCACAGGATGTGCCATGTTTGTCTTTCTCCCAGAGGATGGAAGTGCTTTTGTCTGTACAAAGTGAAAGCTGGTCTCCATATTGGAAGAGGTGGTTACAGGACTAGAGACCCCAGTATCAACCTTGTTTTGCAGAGAAAATGAAGATTTTCTGGATAGAAGTCAGCATTTGATTCTGCAGGCACAGCATGCTGAACAATCAGAGAGGGCAGTGCAGAATGGGGAAGAAAATTGGCAGCATGTGACCTCTAGAAGAGAAAGATGAGAACCTATGTACCCCCTATGCTGATAGAGGTAAGACTCTGTATTCTGGCTCTCTGCACAGGAACTATGGCAGAGAGTGGTTTAGAAGAGTTATCTGAGGGAAGGGATCAGAGGGAGAACCCATCGACCGGAAGGCACGGGATGCATTGTACTAGGAATGGGAGTTCTACGATCACCACTTCCAAGAGGAGGAGATGGGTGTGGCAGTTGGGGATTTCCTCCTAAGAAATCTTCTGTCCAAACTGGGAAACTCGAAGATGTTCTGCTTGCCTGGAGCTAGAATTCAGGATGTGACGGAGTGTCTGCCGAGACTGATCAAGCCCTCAGACCGCTACTCCTTCCTACTTCTCCATGTGGGCACCAGTGATACTGCCAAGAATGACCTTGATTGCGTCACTTCAGACTATGTGGCTCTGGAAGAAGGATAAAGGAGTTTCAGGTGCAAGTCATGTTCTCGTCCATCCTCCCTGTTGAAGGAAATGGACCATCACATTGTGGAGGTAAATGCATGGCTGTGCAGGTTGTGTCGGAGAGAGGGCTTTGGATTCTGTGACTATGGAAAGTTGTGCCAGGAAGAAGGATTCCTAGGAAGTAATGGGATCCTCCTAACAAAGAAAGAGAGAAGAGCATATTCACAGGCAGGCTTGCTAACCTAGTGAGGAGAGCTTTAAACTAGGTTTGCTGGAGGATGGAGAGTTAAGTCCTGAGGAAAGTGTGGAATTGGGATACTGGGAGCAAACAAAAGGAGGAAGGTGCAACAGGGGAGGCTTCCTGATTCATACTGAGAAAGTAGGGCAATTGGCTAGTTATGTTAGGTACAGAAATGCAAGAAGCCTGGGAAACAAACGGGAAGAATTGGAAATCATGTTAAAGTCAAGGAACTATTCTGTGATTGGAAGGAACTATTCTGTGATTGGAACAACAGACTTGGTGGGGTAACTCACATGACTGAAGCACTTTCATGGATGGGTATAAAGTGTTCAAAAAGGATAGGAGGGGGAAAAAAGGCAGAGGAGTTGAACTGTATGTAAGGGAGCAATATAATTGCTCCGAGCTCCAGTACAAAACTGGAGAAAAGCCTGTTGAGAGCCTTTGGGTTAACTTCATAGTCAAGCTCAACAAGGGTGATGCCGTAGTGGGTGTCTGCCATATACCACCAGACAAGGAGGATGAAGTAGACAAGGCTTTCTTCAGACAACTAACAGAAGTTTCCAGATTGCAGGCCCTGGTTCTCATGGGGGACTTCAGTCACCCTGACATCTTCTGGGAGAACAATGCAGCAGTGCAAAGACAATCCAGAGAGTTTTTGGAGACTGTTGGGGACAACTTCCTGGTGCAATTTCTGGAGGAATCAACTAGAGTCTGTGCTCCTCTTGACCTGCTGCTCACAAACAGAGAAGAATTGGTAGGAGAAGTAGAAGTGGGTGGCAAACTGGGCAGCAGTGACTATGAGATAGTTGAGTTCAGGATCCTGACAAAAGGAAGAAAGGAGTGCAGCAGAATATGGACCCTGGACTTCAGAAAAGAAAACTTTGACTCCCTCAGGGAACTGATAGGTAGGATCCCCTGGGAGGTTAACATGAGGGGGAAAGGAGTCCAAGAGAGCTGACTGTATTTTAAAGAAGCCTTATTGAGGGCACAGAAACAAACCATCCTGATGTGTAGAAAGAGAGGCAAATATGGCAGGCGACCGGCTTGGTTTAACAGAAAAATCTTTCATGAGCTTAAACACAAAAAGGAAGCTTACAAGAAGTGGAAACTTGGACAGATGACAAAGGACAAGTACAAAATTATTGTGTGAACAGGCAGGGATGTAATCAAGAAGGCCAAAGCACAACTGGAGTTGCAGCTAGCAAGGGATGTGAAGGGTAACAAGAAGGTTTTCTACAAGAAGGTGGTCAGGGAAAGTGTGGGACCCTTAATGAATGAGAGAGGCAACCTAGTGACAGATTATGTAGAAAAAGCGGAAGTACTCAATGTGTTTGTTGTTTTTGCCTTTGTCTTCACAGACAAGGTCAGCTCCCAGACTGCTTAACTGAGCAGCTCAGTTTGGGAGGAGGTGAGCTCGATATTGAAAGACCAGGTTAAGGACCATTTAGAAAAGCTAGACATACACAAATCCCTGGGGCCAGATCTAATGCATCCAAGGGAGTTGGCTGATGTGATTGCAGAGAGTCAGAGGTCCCAGATGATAGGCATTATATTTCCATTTTTCCAATCTTTAAAAAAGGGAAGAAGAAGAAGAAGAAGGGAAAAAAAGGTGGTCAGCCTCACCTTAGTCTTTGTAAAAATCATGGAACAGGTCCTCAAGGAATCCATTTTGAAGCACTTGGAGGAGAGGAAGGTTGTCAGGAACAGTCAACATGGATTCACCAAGGGCAAGTCATGCTTGACCAACCTGATTCCCTTCTATAATGAGATAACTGGCTCTGTGAATATGGGGAATATGGGTGGATGTGATATATCTGGACTTTAGCAGAGCATTTGATATGGTCTCCCACAGTATACTTGCCAGCAAGTTAAAGAAATATGGGATGGATGAATGGACTATGAAATGGAGAGAAAGCTGACTAGATCATCGGGCTCAACAGGTAGTGACTCTCAGCAAGTCCCTGGATGACACTAAACTGTGGGAGGGGTAGATATGCTGGAGGGTAGGGATTGGGTCCAGAGGGACTTAGCCAAGTTGGAGGATTGGGTTAAAAGAAATCTGATGAAATTCAACAAGGACAAGTGCAGAGTTCTGCACTTAGGATGGAAGAATCCCATGCACTGCTACAGGCTGGTGACTGACTGGCTAAGTGGGGGGATCTGGGGATTACGGTGGATGAGAAGCTGGATATGAATGAACATTGTGCCTTTGTTGCTGAGAAGGCCAATAGCATATTGGGATGCATCAGCAGGAGTATTGCCAGCAGATCGAGGAAAGTGATTATTCCTCTCCAGATGTGGCCTCACCAATGCCAAATAGAGTATTGTATCCAGTTTTGGGTCCCCACCTACAGAAAGGATGTGGACAATTTGGAGAAAGTCCAGCGGAGGGCAATGAAAATGATTAGGGGGCTAGGGCACATGACTTATGAGGAGATGCTGAAGGGACTGGGGTTATTTAGTCTGCAGAAGAGAAGAATGAGGGAGGGATTTGATAGCAGCCTTCAACTACCTGAAGGGATGTTCCAAAGAGGATGGAGCTTAGCTGTTCTCAGTAGTGGCAGATGACAAAAGTAGAAGCAGTGGTCTCAAGTTGCAGTGGCAGAGGTCTAGGTTAGATATTAGGAAAATCTATTTCATTAGGAGGGTAGTGAGGCACTGGAATGAGTTACCTAAGGAAATGATGGAATCTCCATCCTTAGAGGTTTTTAAGGCCCAGCTTGACAAAGCCCTCACTGCAATGATCTAGTTGAGGTTGGTCCTGTTTTGAACAGGAGGTTGGACTAAATGACCTCATGAGGTCTCTTCCCACCCTAATCTTCTATGACCACACAGAATTCATTTCAAAATTATAACACATGTTCACAGAATATTTGAATTACTCAGACAGCTGTAGTAAGAACAAGACATAGATCAAACCTAGACTGTATTTTTCGTACACTTTGGAATGCCACACACATTCTGCTGTGTATACTCTGAGGACTATTTTGAATAATCCAAGCCTTTGAGAAGCTTAAAAAGCTTCCATGTTGATGTTTGAATCCACTTTCCATGAAAATCTTTTGCTTTCCCCCCCAACTCCCTTTTTTCCTTCAATTTGCATTGACCTGAGAAGATTTAAAATCTGAAAGCATCCATTCAGGGCTAGACATAAGAACTTAATCATGATGTTAGAAAGAAGAGATATGACCGACTGTACAGTCCTGGTCAGCTCCAAGATAATAGAACAAAGATGTTGTATTATTATGCCGGGGAAAATGAGTTTAGTTTACTTTGAGGATCTTGTAAAATGTGATTTTTTTTTCCTCTCACTCCTATTCCTACACAGTAGAATCTGATTTTAATAGAGAGGGATACAAACAGTAGTATCAAAAAAGCTTTAAAAATCCCTTTAAAGCACTTTTCAAAAAAATTGTGGCTTATACAGAATACATGGTGCAATACAACAGTTTAATTTGTATTAGTTAGGGATGACTAGTGCAGCTCAGTAGTGGTTTCATCCCTTGTGGACATCTCAGACTCATGACCATAAAACCATTCTATAGTCTCTGTACACAGAATATGCAAATGCATGTTGAAACTCTGATTATTACCATTATGGAAAAATGAAAAACCACTCAAAAAAAAAAAAAAGATGCCACTGTGCACAGTTTTTGGATCTTCCCTGAAATGTAGTTAGGTACAAAGTACACATTAGGAAATAAAACTTTTAAAAAGATCAAAACTATTGAGAGGCAGAAAACTGTTTTGAAGTGAAATTAGGAGCAAGTTGGACAAGATCCAAAATATTGCTTGAGACTCTATGTATATCTGATTGCAGGAAATGTCCTTATTCCTCCTCAGGAACAATGTATTAATATATTAACTAAATTGGCGGTAGTTAAGCAGTATTTAAAGTACACCAGCCTATAGGATTTAGGAAAAAAATATACCAAATTGCCTGAAAATAATTTTGATAGTCAGTCAACTGGGGTATTGATTGCTTAGCATATAGCAATGGTGAATTAGTGCTTCCATGGTTTTCATCCAGCATAATAAATATGCATTAAGCACTTAGCATTTGCACCACTGGAATAACTCAAAAAGTTATATAAATAATAGGGGAATGCCAAGGGTTTCTGATGTTGTTGCTAGGTAAACCAACTCATTAATATCTGCATGATCAATAGGTCTGTAATTTTTGTTTTGTTCTCAGAAGGAAACTCTTAAAAAAATAGGACTCAGTCTAAATAAGTCTCCCAGGTTTAATCTGTATGGTCACTATGTGCATCTCCTTCTAGTTTTCCTAATCAACTGTGATTAGGCGGAAGGATTGGTGGATGGACACATACACATGCACACAAAACATAAGCTATTGATTCAATATTTTCTTTCCTCTTCCAACCCTCCTGCATTTATATGTTGCCTGTTCACTCAATTGTAAACTCTTTGGGACAGTGATTGTGGGTCAGAGTTATTGACTGCTCTATCCACTTTCTGCCTATCTGGTGATGAAAAATATTTGTAAATCTGATTTAACCAGCCAACACAGTGATATTCACAGATGATTTGTGTCACCAGTGTGATTTAAAACAGCTGAAACAAGCCAGTGAATCTAGCTCAATGTCTTTATTTATAATGTGGTAGTGCCTAGAGGTAGGATGTCCAGATGTCTGTTTTTTTACCAGAATGCTCAGTCAAAAAGGGACCCTGGTCACTCCAGTCAGCACCTCCGACCAGGCCATTCAAAGTCTGGTCAGCAGTGCTAAGGCAGGCTAGTCCGTACCTGTCCTGGCTGGCACCATGCTGCACCCTGGAAGCAGCCAGCAAGTCTGACTGCTCAGAGTCCTGCCCTCACTCCGAGCACTTCCCCCTCTCTGAGCACCAGCTCTGAATTCCTATATATATATATATAACAAACCATTCATGGACGAGACAAGAGAACCTGGAATTGATGGAATGCTACTACAACAGTAGACCTAATGAGAGGGGATATATGAAACGTATGAGGGGACTGTGGATGGACAAAAGACCTAAGTCCACACTTACTGAGAAACAGCTAGTTACCCAACGCTTCAACATAGTGAAGAGGAAGCTGCTGTCACAGCTTGAGATAGACCAACTCCACATTACATCCCAGACTCAAGAAGACCTGGAAGATCAAGTGGATGTGCAGCCCACACCTGAAGCTGAAACTTCACTGCCACCCCCTCCCATGCCAGAGCAGAGCAGCTGATATAGGCATAGATCAGAGAATAACTAGCATAAACAGTTCAATCCTCTGAGACCTGATTACCAAGCAATCAGAGGGAGAAAATACAGATCAGATAGTAATAGTCAGATAGATGCCAATGAGCTCTCATGACATGGCCCTACTACACTCTGAGCAATAACTTCAAATAGACCAAATGAAACTGTATATAGGCAAGAGACTTCACAATGTAGATCAATCCTGGAATCATTGTTACGATCGCGAAGAAGCACCAGTATGTACAACCACCTTTGGAAAATGAGTTTACGAAGATAAGATCAGAGCGACTCGGAGAGAAGTTCTAGTCAGGACTGGGAACTACAGGGGTAAGAGTTAATGGATTATAAGGACTCGGTGACTGATAAAAATAGAAGAGGCGCTAGTCCATCGTGAAGCCCTAGTAGAACTCCTAAAAGGCAAAGCTCCAGGCTGAAGATTACACTAGCAGAAGCGAGGCCAAAAAGTATGCCCTGTCTCCTAAAGAACCACCAAGGTGTATCCAACGCAGTGCAACCTTAACACCATATACAGCAGAGCCGCGCAGAGCAGAACTGAAAGTACTAAGCAAGGGTAAACAAATGGAGAAGAAGAGACTTTCATAATAACACAGTTGCAAAGTGGCTGCAGGGCCTGAGAACAGAGCACTAGGAATCTCCAGAACAGAACAGTCCCATCACGTGAGATGAGCGGGATTCAGCAGAGAGCTGGCACATCCTGGACCAACTGATCCACACCTAACTGGACATAAAGAAACGTAACCAGCACGTGGATGAACGCCTAGCAGCACAGAGAACCAACTGCTAGCAGCAGTCCCACCCAATGGGCTTACACACAGCAAGAAAAGTATCATATAGAGACCCACTGCGAAGAGGAACAGAACCATCCATACCTAGCCCGACTAAATAACGCCTCCCCAAAATCTGGAAAGTCCTACTCAGGCGTCATAGCCACCCAAGCTACAGGACCGTATGGCCAGTACCATGAGGCACAGCTCAGACAGGTCATTGGACAACACACAAGGCTCAAAATACCAGTTCTCATAGATAGAGCAGTCGCCAAGACTCAATGTCTAGACAGGACCATTCTGGACACAGCCTGGATTGATGCGGTGAAGCCTAACAGCTCAGTGCGCACCAAGTGGACTCTGTGATGTTCTGGCTATTACCAAAGTCAACAGACACTAAGGACCTTTCCTCAAGAATCATGGGATGATGGGAGACGAACACTGGAATCAACTAAGGCAGCTTGCACAAGTGGGCTCATCAAGTGCGCGGCGTTATATCAAGGTGAATGCGACTGTCCCCTGACTCGTGTTCTGCATAAGCTTTAAACCCTCAGCCCAGAAAGGTCACATAGGACTGGATACGTGGTAACAGGTTCAGGAGTTGGAACTACCCTCAGCCCCTGCCTTCACTGGATGACATCACCAGCTGTATTGCTACGTATGAACGAGACATCGCTCCTAATCACTTGAGCGGGATCTACAGTGAGGTATAATCGGGCATGTCATTCGGAACTGCGGACGAAATTGTGGCCGGATGGTAGTGAGAGAGAACGGAAGGTCTAGAGAGTCAGGGGTGGAACTACTAGCGGTGCCCCACCAATGCAGACAGTAGTCAGCCACTCCAAGTACGACTCTGAGTTGCGTCCCACAGTCCCAATGGATACACAAGATTGACGTGAGGCAAGGTAAACAGCAGAACATCCAATTGGACACAAGGAAAGCCTGAAACCCGTGGGAAACATGACAGATCGTACGAAATCGCCCTGATGCAAGCACAGATACACTGTCGGATGAGTAGATTGCAAAAGGAATATGAGGTCCTGCCGCAGTTGAATGAGTATCACGCGCAGCTCATCACAATCACGGGTGCTGTCCACAAGTCCAACTCAGGAGCTCCTAGGAGACATGTGATATCTGCCGAAGAGGAAGGCGATCTCGCGGGAAGCTAATGCAGTGAGCACCAAACACCGAGACTGAATATGGACGCGAAAAGTCTGGCTGTTGAGCGTCCAAAACGCCATCGCCGGCAGAGCATCATAGTAACTGAACGGATAACAAGTTAATGATGCCCCTCCAAGATAGCTGCTGAGAGAAGCTGAGGCAGCAGCGACATGGAAGGAAGACCAACAAAGAAGTGCATAATGGAGCAGGACCTCGTGCATGGAGATGTACAATCGGAGATAGCTGCAGTGCTGACATTGGGAAGCTCTATCCAGTGACTGGAACAGGGCTAGGACTAAAAGACACGCACTGAGTGGCTATGTCATAGCAGCACAGACACGTCGTGAAGCACAGATTCATTGAAGCCAGGGCTCTACACTACTAGAGAGTGACCAAGTGCCAGACTGTGCAGAGAGACCTCAGAGACAGTCCACACATCAGTGGCAGATGTAAGATGCAGGCAGGACAGTATTAAGCACTGAACGCACAACCAAGTGTATGGCATTGTGTCACAGGGCGAACATCTGCACAGCGTAGGGCTAGACCCTCCCAATGACGGCAGCATGGGTAAGACCACGAAGGTTGTGAGAATAGCAGGGTAAGATTACTGGTGGACTTCCCAGATCCAGAATCGGCACGGCAGTACTGGCTTCAATCAAACCAAGAATCGGGTAAAGACAATGGACCGAGGTACGGTGGTGATAGTATAGCATGCAAGTGACCAACTCAGAAGAAGGTATATGAGCAAACTTGCTGGAGAAGTACTGATAGCGGCTACTGGAAGAGTGACTATGAGAGGATGTGGAGTGAAGGCCAAGTGGTCCCATGGGTCAGCAACGCTCGGGCTGTACTCCTAACTGGGTGAGGGGCTGCAACAGTCCCAGGAACGACATTCAGAGCTCTCTGTCCAGAAGAGAGGTGTCGGTGCTAGGAACAGCTAAGATACTGCTCAGAACCCTCAAACTCCCAGGCCTCTGGTAGAGGACCCGAGGTTGAGGAAGACACATATCACCCATAGGGGTGAGAGGGGAATTTTTATATATATATATTATTTTATCTAATTATGTTCATGGTGAAGTTTTAAGGGCCATATTCTCTGAGAAGATGCAACCCAGACAGGAAAAGAAAAGAGTGGTCAATTGTCTGTGAGATGTCTGGTGCAGACCCCAGAATAAGTTAGAGAACCTCCTTGTGTGACTACCTATTGTTTGCTCCACAATAGAGACTAGCCCAAGTTTAAAGCTCTTTGGCTTAAAGTATGCCCAGTCATGACACCAACACATTTCTGGTAGAGGAGTATATCCTCTGCTGTCTCTATATTACTGCTGGGGTCAGGGACTTCCATAGGAGGTTGTATCCACCCCTTTATATTGCAAAAGTGATGTAAAGGAGTGCATACAGAAAGATGACCATGCTTACACTAAGGTATCACCACTGATGCATAATTGTGATAAATCTTATATAAAGTATGCCTTGGAAGGTATCATTGGAAAAGTTATGATCTGTTGAACAACGTTATTATATATTTGCTATGCATCTGTATCTTGAACACGCTATGTTTCTGGATAACACACAGAAGACAGATTTACATTATGTTACCCTTTATGTCTCTGGCTAGTTTAGTTGTGTTTCAAAACTTGGCCTTTCTTATGTTGGTGTTTTTTATATCCATCCTTCATAATTTGACCACTTTCCACTTTTTGTATGATTCTTTTTTGAGTTCATTGACGATCTCCTGGTTAAGCGAAAGTGGTCTCTTCCCATACTTCCTATCTTTCATATGCATTAGGATAGTTTGCTCTTGTGCCTTTAATATTTAAAAAAAAAAAAGCCAATTCTCCAGATTTTTCTTCATTTGCTTCCCACAGGACCTTACCTGCCAATTGTCTGAATTTGCTAAAGTCTGCCTTCTTGAAGTCTATTGTCATTATTCTACAATTCCTTAGATCTGTGAACTATATCATTTAATGATCACTTTCACTCAAGCTGCCTCTACCTTCAAACTCTCAACCCTTTCCTCCCTGTTTGTCAGAATCAAATCTAGATTAGTCTCTTCCCTCAAGGGTTTCTCTACCTCCTATAATAACAATAATAATAATAAAAAAGTTGTCTTTAAGGCATTCCAATGGCTTGTTGGGTAATCTGTGCCCTGCTGTGTTACTTCCCAAACAGATGTCATCAACAAATCTTGTGCTTTCGATTATTCTTTTTAGTTGTTTAAAAAAAGCGTCATCCACCTTTTCTTCCTCATTAGGCGGCCTACAATAGATGCCTACCATGACATCACCCTTGTTTTTTTAACTCCCTTTTATCCTTTCCCAAAAAACTTTCAACAGGTCTGCCTCCCCTTCCTACCTCAGCCTCCCTGCATCTTTGATATTCAGTGCAATGCCTCCTCCTTTTTTCCCCATCTGTCCTTTCTGACCAAGTGATATCCTTCTATACTAGTGGTCCAGTAATATTAATTATCCAGTGAACACATGGCAGAAGCACATTACATTGAACTTCATTAAATGTCAGATAAGAAAGTAGTATGGACATTGTATTTAATTTAATAAATATATTTTAAAATGTCCTTAATGCTAAACACCTTGCCTTTTATTTTTGGCGGATGAAGGAAGTGGTAATAGGTTTCGTATAAATCTCTTCTTTTTATAGTTCTGTCAGTTTATTCAGGGTTGCAAATTTTGAACTACTTGTTTATTAGAAAAAAACTGGAACATTTCTTTAACTATAGAATTTATTTCCTAATTTCTTTCCAAAAGATAGTATCAAGGGGAGGAGTTAGAGTAAGAGATAAGTTTCCTCTGTACAATAATAATAAGAAAATAAAGATATCAAAGCTTCATAGGATACAAACACAAGCAAGTATGATAGTTTGTTTCCACTCCCCCATGTCATCTGGAATTATTGCAGTGTTAAGGATGAGCATCATGGTAACTGGTGCTGTATAAATCAAGAACTCACAAGCTGAGCTGGAAAAAGTAAGTTTGTTCTGGCAGTGTTTATTTCTCTCTTTTAAATTAAAAAAACAGCTGAAGGCTGTGGAGAATGAGAGATGTTGTGCATTTTATTTTATATATTATATTTCCCTCAGGTTACGTGTGTTACCTTGTTTGAATGCATAGAGTTAAATCAAATGAGGCTGTAAGGGAGAACCCAATGAGAAAGAAAATAACTACAAAAACAAGTGTTATGATAGAGTACACCAAGAGTCCTTGAGGAAACAGTAAGGAAACTGTAAAAGCAGCAGAGAATCCTGTGGCACCTTATAGACTAATAGACATTTTGGAGCATGAGCTTTCATGGGTGAATACGCACTTCGTCAGATGCATGTAGTGGAAATTTCCAGGGGCAGGTATATATATGCTAGCAAGCAAGCTAGAGATAACGAGGTTAGTTCAATCAGGAGGATGAGGCCCTGTTCTAAGCAGTGAGGTGTGAAACCAGAAGGAGAAACTGGTTCTGTAGTTGCAAGCCATCACAGTTCGTTGTTCAATCCTGAGTGATGGTGTCAAATTTGCAGATGACTGAAGCTCAGCAGTTCATACTTTGAAGTTGTCCTGAAGATTTTTTTCTGCAGGATTGCCACCTTAAGGTCTGCATAGTGTGGCCAGGGAGGTTAGTGCTCTCTACAGGTTTTGTAATTTTGCCATTCAATCCTTTTCACGTAGCAGACTGTCCAGTTTGGCCGATGTACATACAGAGGGCGATTGTGGCATATGAGCGTATTTTCATGTGTGGACGGCAGGTGAATGAACTGGATGCGTGTGGCTGTATGGTTAGGTCCTGTGATTGTGTCGCGGTGTAGATATGTGGGCAGAGTTGGGCATCGAGGTTTGTTGCATGGATTGGTTCCTGAGCTAGAATTACTATGGTGCGGGGTGCAGTTGCTGGTGAGAATCGTTTCAGATTGGCAGGTTGTCTGTGGGCGAGGACTGGCCTGCCACCCAGGCCTGTGAAAGTGTGGATCATTGTCCAGGATGGGTTGTAGATCCCTGATATGCATTGGAGGGTTTAGTTGGGCTGTATGTGATGGCAGTGGAGTCCTGTTGGTTCCTTTCTTGGGTTTGTCCTGAAGTAGGAGGCTTCTGGGTACGCATCTGGTTCTGTTGATCTGTTTCCTTATTTCCTCTGCGGGTATTGTAGTTTTGAGAATGCTTGGTGGAGATTTTGTAGGTGTTGGTCTCTGTCTGAGGGGTTAGAGCAGATGCGGTTGTACCTCAGTGCTTGGCTGTAGACAATGGATCGTGTGATGTACCCAGGATGGAAGCTGGAGGCATGAAGGTAGGCATAGCGGTTGGTAGGTTTTCGATATAGGCTGGTGTTAATGTGACCATCACTTATTTGGACCGTGGTGTCTAGAAAGTGGACCTCCCATGTAGATTGGTCCAGACTGAGGTTGATGGTGGGTGGAAGCTATTGAAATCGTGGTGGAATTTTTCCAGAGTCTCCTTCCCATGGGTCCAGATGATGAAGATGTCATCAATGTAGCGTAGGCAGAGAAGGGGTGTGAGTGGACGGGAGCTGAGGAACCTATTAACTAGGGGAAGATTCCTTGTCTGGATCCAACTAGTTTGGCAAAGTATATTCTTCCCAAACCAAAATGCCAGGATCAAAGGGAATTCTAAAATCTTAAAGATTCTGGTCTGGGGGTGGGGGAGGAAGTCATTAGCAGACTGAGACTTACCGAGAATGACACAGACATAGAGAGAACATGCTGCAAGCAGGACAGTCTGCTTCTCCCAGCCAGAGATGAGATTTATTTTTGTTCAGATGAATTTACAGTGCTTTTAAGGAAAGATTAAGGAGTAGGTAAGGAGAACTGTGCGTAATGTACTCTATCATTTGATCTGTGTGTTTTGCACCTTGGGTTGGCTTGTCTACATGGAGATTTAGTCTGTGGCAAATCAATGGCACATTAACTGGCTGTGCACTAAGTTGCTGTGTAGACTTTACTATCATGCACCAAAAAGTTCTGTAGTTCACTTCGATTTGATGCTGCTTGAAACTGCATTCAAGGGGACCAAAAAAAAAAAAAAAAAAAAAAAAAAAAAAAAAAAAAAACGGTCTAAGGCACAGCCGCCCAGTAAGCACGATGAGGGGATTTTGGTCAAACTTTCTAAAAATTAAGCCTTAAGACTAAACCAAGAAAAGAAAATTTTAGCTTAAAAGATGAAATATTTCTGAAATGTATGAATAAAATGAGAAATATAGCAAAACAGTGTATTTGTGAATGTTCTAACAATTGCTGCACTGAATAGGTGAGTGAACTCTTTGGTGCATATGCGGACAGCTTCTTAGGGACCAGGAAGTAACTCAGACAGGAAGTTCAGGGATGTGTCTTTCTTGGATCTGGGAGAAAAGAAAATGGGAGTAGCAGAAACACCAGCAGCAGGAAGGGAGTTGCTTCTGTAATCTCTTGTATTAATAAATATCAATATTTTTAATTTGCTTTAAAATTTTCTGGGGTGTTTTTTGAAGAAAGACTGAAAACCAGAAATGTGTCAGTAAACTCTGAATTTTCCTAACAAATGAGGATTGTTGTTTTGTTTTAAAATGGGAAAAAAAATGTTAATAGCAATTTTGAGGGAAAATAAGTTTTTGTATAGATATTTCCACTGGCATTTTTAACCATCTCTATCACTAAGTCAAAGTGGTTATCTATTCAATGGTTACTTACTTGCAGCTATACGATGTTAATTATACAATACTGTGCTCTCACCCAGTACTAATCCAGGTCTTACATGAAATGGATTTTTATAAAAGACCCAAGGCATGTGAGGAGAGATTTTTTAATCTGTGCTAATTACTGATGTATAGCTCTGTCAAAGAAGTGCTCTACAGGCACCTTTTTGCCCTGTACAACAAAAATGTCAGATGGAGAGAGTAGGAGCTGGAGGTGAAAGAGACCATGTTAGCAATAGCCAATGAACTTAAGTAATGCATATTTAACAGTTCAAGAAACTGATAGTTTGTTTTATGAAACCTGAAGTCATCTGCATACTTCCATGTCCCTGCCCTTGTCAATGAAGTAGTAGGTCATTAATGTTCATTGTGATCAGCAATGACCCACAGAATAGAATTCCGGGGAACTCCAGCTGTAGTAACCTCAAATAAAATTGTAATTGTTTCCATCAACAGCTACATTAAAGTAGTTGAAGATACAGAATCTGAACTACATGGCAACTTAAGAGCCCAAATGATAACAAAAGACTTTAATTTAGTTTCAAAACAGAAAGTTTCAAGAGCAGCATACGCTGTTTTTTGGAGTTGAGTTTACAGTGGTTTTTTTAGAACTGAAGGGAAGTAATGAAAGTCAATCTGATGTTTGTATTGTGTTCGATAACACGTTATAAATCAGCTTTATGTGCAATAGGCTCCATTATCTTAAGAGGGACATTGTTAGCTATTGTTTATAATAGCAGTTTGTAGTTCATGGTTGTGAAGGTGAATAACTTTGGCTTACCTCCGTGAAATTGGAATTATTCACTGTCCAGAAGACTGCTGGACAGTAATACAAAACAGAGGTTTGATTGAAAGCACAATGGTAAGCTAGAGATATTTCAGAGTTAAAACACAACCCTACATAGATTCAATAAAGTTGAATATGTGGTGTGATCTGGATACTATTCCCATGTATAGACAAATCAGAGGTGTCGCATCAAGGGGCCATGTGAGGTCAAGGGCCCCCAGCAGATGGCCTGGGTAGGGAGTGGGAGGGGAAGGACCAGAGCCGGAGCAGAAGGGGTGGGATCCAAGCCTCCTCTGGCCCCTGAGACACTGCCCGCTGCAGCACAGCAGCTGCCTGGGAGAGAGCCTGGGTGTGGTGGCAGCAGCGGGCTGTCCCCTGCCTAGCCTC
The DNA here is from genome assembly GCF_003597395.2 of Chelonoidis abingdonii. Taxonomy (NCBI): domain Eukaryota; kingdom Metazoa; phylum Chordata; order Testudines; family Testudinidae; genus Chelonoidis; species Chelonoidis abingdonii. The sequence continues at coordinate 281,165,782 of NC_133769.1, read as the reverse complement.
AGATTCTGGAAGCAGCAGCCAAGCGAGCCAGAGCCCTCCCCTCCAAACCAGCATGCTTGTTCTGTCCCTGGAAGCCAAGTCCAAGCAGAGAACAGGCTGCCACCATTCCCCAGCCAGACACTCACTCACTCTCTCGCTCTCGACCAGTACTGTCCTGCTCCATGCCTGGGCCCGACTGCCAGGAAGAGCGGCTGAATGTGCCAGGAGAGCCAGCACAGCGGGATGATAGACCCCCCCCACCCCTGCCAGGCAGGTAACATGGGATGGGGACAGCACAAGGGCCTGGAGTTGGGGGCAGGTTGGAGACACATGAGGTGGTCACATATCCTCCCCTTTAGATTGTCCCCCCTCACACACCCCAGTATGGGGATGCACCAGTCATCTATGAAACAGACAAAAGAAAAGACCTGTTTTCTGACCATTAGCACCTTGTGACACTGTGATCAAACAATCCTCTTAAGCTTCATTCAATTATATAATGATGCTATTAGCTCATCAGTCTATTTGCTTGTATGTGTTATTATATAGACATTCTAATAGCTTAGCACCTTCCTGGATTGGTGGAAAGCTGTTCTCTATAAGAAGTCCAGGGTGAAGTGTGATCATCTCAGACTGGATTCATCTGGCTCCCCAAGCTTATTCTGGAGGGCATGAATGAGCTGGGGAGGAAAGAGGTGGAATATGATACAGTTGACAATGGAGATTGGGAATTGTAAAGAAGTTCTGGAGGTGTGTTTTAAAGAATTATTTAATGCATTTTGCTAAAGAATGTAGTTTTAAGTAAGAAAAAAACACTTATATCACCATGCACACAATAAAAGTCAAAATAAATCAAATATTGCATATTATCTTGACAAAGAAGGTCAGGTATTTCAGATTAAAAAAGCAAACAGAAAAACAGAGGTGCAGCAGTTACAATGTACTTCCAATTTAAAATGCTTTCACTCCATTAATAAAAACAATACACTTAGAGTAACCACACATCAATTTGCTCTTGGAATGTTATTAAAATATTGGCTGTTGTAATTATAGTTAAACTAAATTTTGCAAAGGGAAATCTAGCTTGCAAATTCTATAGGCACTTAGGACACCAATAGGGTTTTAGGCTCTTTAGGCTTTGTTTATATGAAGTGCTGCTAGATAGAGCTGATCGAAGAGAAGGTTTGAGCCTTGGAGCTACAGGTGGAAACTACTGTTGAGTTTTAAAGGGGTTTCAACCTGAAGACAGAGCAAAGGCAAAAGGAGGTTGAAGGGAAAAGTCGAGACCTGGAAGTGCAAGCTGGACTGAAGTACTCTGAGGGGAGACTGCTGGGTGAGGAATGTAGACAGTGGAAGCATGTGACTAGGAGAACCAGGCAGAGGAAAAGGCCAGCTAGTGAGGGACAAAGAGCTCAGGAACAGGTTTACAGAGTGGATAATGAAGAAGGGGCACAGCAGGCTGTAAGTGAAGAAGGGAGGACAAGGAAGACGAGAAGAATGGCTCATCCTGTAAGAAGAGGGGGAGAGCTAATGGAGATGCCCAGAGTTCAGAGGCCCAGGAGGATATAGGATGATTTGCAGAAGATTAAAAGGGAGAATAAAAAAGATAAGAGGATGCATAGCGAGAAAGAACAGGACGAAGGCCAGAGAATCACACGATCACTAGGAAAAGGCAAAGGAATAAATACAGGGAGGGAGGAGTATTATTTAAGTTAAGCACCAATGTGGACACAAGAAGAAATGGCTATAAACTGGCCAATAAGTTTAGGCTCAAACTTAGGCAAAGTTTCCAACCATCTGAAGAGTGATGTTCTGGAGCAACCTTCCAAGGGGAGTAGTGGGGGCAAAAAGCCTAACTGGTTTCAAAACTGAGCCTAAATTAATGGAGGGGATGGTATGATGGGATTGCCTACGATGCATGTGGCCTATTGGACACTAGATAGGGAGGGTTCTGAGTTACTACTGAGAATTTTTTCCATGTATCTGTCATCAGATGTTTGGTTGTATTTATAGAGATCATACATATCTTGCCTCAGCCTTCTTTTGATTAGAACAACAAGCAAAGTTCTTTGAGTTTCCTTTCATAAAATAGATGCCCAAATGCCTAGAGGGAATGGAAATAGCTCCCACGTAAGTCCTAGGACAATCCATGAACCAGGGAAGACTGGTGTTTACTCATTTAATTTTCATGCAGAGCCCAATAAACTAGGTGTGCTCAGAGGTTGCCTTAATCTGCCGAAGGCAACCAAGGGTGGGGAGGAAGAAAAGGAAATATCTTCCTTACAACTTTTAGCCCGCTGGTTAGAATACTCACTTGGGGTATGAGAGACCACCAATTTAAGTCCACCATCTGCCTGATGGGAAGGCATTTGCCACTGCTGTACCACTGGACTAAAATGTTATTCTGATGTGTACTCTGTCCTAATTAATATTTACTTAGTCAATTAAAGTTGAGTAACTTTATTTGGAGACATTGAGAGTGAGACTCACCTCATGAAATTCCATAGCCCTGTGAGTACAGCAAACACCTTCTCATCATGCAGAGGGGGAACCTGAACCAGAGGTCTTCCATGTCCCAGGGGACTACCTAAACCACTGGGCTAAAGATTAAGGGAGACCCTCCTTCCTTCCTTCATGTATGGAGTTAGGCCTTTGAGGACATGTACAAGATCAGGCCCTGCATGTAAGTGAATGCCTTTCTTTCCGCAATTTGTGGATTACTAGTGAAGAGAAGTGCTTTCCTGCTGCCTGGACATGGGCAGCCATCTATGAGGGTGTAGGGCTTGGAGATGCCCATGAGAGGCATGTGTCCTGATTGGCTAGCATAGGCAATTCCCCACCAACTATGTCACCTTCTGTGGCTTTTCTGAAGTGCCTATTTCTTCCCATTCATAGCAGACTAGGCACCAGATGGCATGTGGATTGCAGTGTTGTTTCTGTGATTTTCTAGGTGCCTAAAAGTAAAACATTGCAACCTTCAATATCACAATGCTGAAATCCTTTCATGGATCCGGTCCTCAGTATTTCCAGTGCAATCCATGTTGGTGCTATTGCTAATTGAAGGATTGAAGGATTGCTGGATTTTTCTAGTACTGCTACCTTATGAAAGGAAGGGGCACATGAAAAATTATAAACTAAAGAAAAGCAAATCTCAGTTCTTTTTGCTCTGATGCTGCTGCCTGTTCATTTTCTAGCCGTACCTGTTTGCTGTTTCTGCTGTACCCCACTCAACCATAGCTGGGTTTCCATCACTATCAGTACATCTGGCTAAAAAAGGGATTAGATGCCCTCAGTAAAAAGACAAGAAACGACCTGGAAAGGAAAACTTTGAAGCTTTTCCTAACTACTAAAACTGTTTCCATCATCTCTCTGAGAGACTAAAGAACCCAGTGACTTGATCACACCGTCCTCTATTGTAGCAACATTCATCCAGTCAAACAAAAACAATGCAAACTGACTAAAGAGACACAATGGTATTGAAAAGTGAATAAAAGCAGAGTGCAGATCCTGTTTATATTTGATTTACCCAAAACCTTTATAGAATAATTTCAGATCACAAACTGGTAAATATCAAAGTATTTTGGGGAACAGAAAAACAAAACAACTCATTGAACTAATTGTTTTTCTTGAATAGGTTATCCAGCCTTACTCACCATAGGTTTGGGATCATAAATTGCCCTGATGTCCTTTTTCTCCTAACTAGTATGTGAACAAAGAGGTTAAAATGTAAATATTTGGGAGCCTAGAAGTAGTGTCAAACTAAATAGAAAAAAGGAAATGTCTTAAGTACATAAAATACTACTCCACCAGAGAGGTCCTTTGGGGCCATCTGCCTGTCCCAAGTCAGGATAAAGGAGGAAGGTTGGGTGTGGGGCTAGCAACTCCACCCCGTAAAAAAATCAACTTGCTACAGAAACGCCAACAATAGAGACAACAGAGACTTTTACCCTGGAAAAAGAAGGGTCTTCAACTCGAAGATGCATGACGCTGGGTGGTGAAAGCCATGAGGAAGCCACTAAGCCAATTACCCTTCTTGCAACCAGGAGGATTACCATAGGCACATGGAACGTGAGGACCATGTACAAGTCAGGAAAGATGGCGCAAGTTGCAGCAGAGATGAGGAGCAACAACCTGACCCTATTAGGCATTAGCAAGACAAGATGGACGCAAGCTGGACGGAGACAACTGTTGATAGGAGAGCTGTTGCTGTATTCAGGACATGAAGAGAGTGAAGCACCCCACACAAAAGGAGTAGGCTTCATGTTGTCCAAGCAGGCACAAAGAGCACTGATTGGTTGGGAGGCACATGGTCCCAGGAGTATCACAGCATCTTTCAGAATTAAAATGAAGAGGATTAAGATGAATGTTGTTCAGTGCTACGCTCCAACTAATGACAGCGAAGAGGAGGACAAAGATTATTTTTACAACAGACTCCAGAAAATATTAGAGATTCTCCCAGACAAAGACATCATCATCCTTATGGGAGACTTTAATGCCAAAATTGGACCTGACAACACAGGATACGAACAAGTCATGGGGACCCAAGCTCTGGAGAGATGAGTGAGAATGGAGAGAGATTTGTGGATCTGTGTGCACTTAACAACCTGGTCATAGGAGGTAGCATCTTTCCTCACAAGCGGATCCACAGGAGTATCTGGGTATCACCAGCAGGCACGACAGAAAATCAGATCGATCATGTCTGTATTAGCAAGAAGTTCAGAAGATCCTTGCAGGACGTTAGACATAGAAGAGCAGTAGACGTGGTGTCTGACCATCACTTAGTGGTGGCCAGATTGAAGCTGAAGCTGAAGCACTGGCTAGACGCGTCAGACAGAAGAGTGAAGTACAACGTCAGCCTTCTGAAGGACCATAAGACCAAGGAAGATTTGGACTGACACTGAAGAATAAGTTTTCAGTATTATGGGATCGGTCTGAGGAAGAGGAAGACAGTGTACTAAACAGATGGCAGAAAGAGAGAGACACATTTAGGTCAGTATGCCAGGAAGTGCTTGGAATTAAGAAACACCAGCAAAAAAAAAAGAGTGGATCACAGCACAGACCTTGACCAAGATAGAAGACAGAAAGAAGAAGAAGGCAGCAGTCAACAACAGCAGGACTAGAGCAGCAAAGGCCAAAGCTCAAAAAGAGTATGCTGAAGCCCATAGAGTAGTGAAGAGGTATATTAGGAAGGACAAGAGAGAGTATGTGGATGAACTGGCAGCAGAAGCGGAGCAGGCAGCATACAGCGGTAACATGAAACAGCTGTATGATACTACCAAGCGACTGTCTGGAAAGTTCAGCAAGCCAGAACGTCCCGTTAAAGACAAGCAGGGAAAGTCTATAACAGGAATAGAACAACAGATGAACAGATGGGCGGAGCACTTTGAGGAACTCCTGAACAGACCAGCACCACCAAATCCACCAGACATTAACCCAGCCAACGAGGACCTCCCAATTAATTGCGATAAACCAACCAGAGATGAGATCAGAAAAGCCATCACCATGATGAAGAACAGGAAGGCGGCTGGACCTGATGACATCCCAGCAGAGGCCCTGAAAGCAGACCTGGATGCTTCAGTGGAAATGCTGTACCCCCTCTTTGAGAAGATATGGGAAGAAGAAGTGATTCCGGCAGACTGGAAAGAGGGATATCTCATCAAAATCCCCAAGAAAGGAGACCTTAGCAACTGTGCCAATTATAGAGGAATCACACTCCTGTCGGTGCCAGGGAAGGTCTTCAACCGAGTTCTCTTAGAGAGAATGAAGGATGCCGTCGATCCACAGCTACGAGATGAACAGGCAGGTTTCCGGCTGAACAGATCATGCACGGACCAGATAGCAACGCTTCGCATCATAGTCGAGCAGTCTGTGGAGTGGAACTCCTCGTTGTACATCAACTTTGTTGACTATGAGAAAGCGTTCGATAGCGTGGATCGAGAGACCCTCTGGAAGCTCCTTCGGCACTACGGCATTCCAGCAAAGGTGGTCAACCTGATCAAGAACTCATATGATGGTATACACTGTAGAGTGATCCATGGAGGGCAGCTCACTAACAGCTTCCAGGTGCGAACTGGAGTCAGACAAGGATGCTTGTTGTCACCACTTCTCTTTCTCCTCGTCATCGATTGGATTATGAAGACATCCACTTACGAGCGTAGGAACGGAATCCAGTGGACGTTGTGGACCCAGCTTGATGACCTGGACTTTGCTGACGATCTTGCACTCCTTTCGCACAGTAAAGAGCAGATGCAAGAGAAGACCAACACTGTGGCAGCCACGTCATCACAGGTTGGCCTCAACATTCACAAGGACAAGACCAAGATCCTTAGGATTAATTCCATCAGCAACGACCCAGTCACACTGAATGGAAGCCCCTTGGAAGAAGTGCAGTCCTTCACCTACCTAGGTAGCATCATCGACCAGCAGGGTGGCACAGACGCAGACATCAAAGTAAGGATTGGTAAGGCAAGAGCAGCCTTCTTACAGCTCAAGAACATCTGGAGCTCCAGAGAGCTGTCTTTGGCAATAAAAATTCGACTGTTCAACTCCAATGTGAAATCAGTCCTACTGTATGGAGCTGAAACCTGGAGGACAACCAAAACAACCACCAGGAAGATCCAGACCTTCATTAATAGCTGCCTCAGAAGGATTCTCCAGATCCGCTGGCCAGACACCATCAGTAACATCCACCTCTTGGAGAGGACCCGTCAACTCCCAGCAGAGGAAGAAATCAGAAGGAGAAGGTGGGGTTGGATAGGACATACACTACGCAAGCAGCCAACTAACATCACCAGACAGGCACTGCGGTGGAACCCCCAAGGCAAGCGGAAAAGAGGCCGTCCAAGAAACACCTGGCGACGCGACCTTCAGGCTGATAGCAAAAAAATGGGCTATACCTGGAACCAGCTAGAGCGAATGGCCCAGGATAGAGGACTCTGGAGATCTGTGGTTGGTGGCCCATACCCCGATTGGGGTGATGGGCATGAGTGAGTGACATAAAATACTATATTTATGACATCTGTTTGAAAACTCAGTAGACTGTGAAAGGTGAGTTTGCCTGAGAAACATGGACATTTTTCCCTCCATTTTTATAAATTGGTTGAAAGTGAGCTGTATCATTTTCACTTACAGTTGTTCACAACTGTTAAGTAAGCATGTTCTTATTTGTTCTCCCTGGGAAGCACTGGGTTTAAAACTTACGTCCTCAAACAAGATAACAGAAACAGATGGAGAGTGTTGGGTAAACCAAAGCCAACCTAAGCCTTGGAATCACAAGGAAACAGTAGCATGGAATATGCTCATCTGGGACAAGAGCCTCAGCTGAGCCAAATCAGCTTAGTTCCATTGATATCACTGGATCTTGGCCAGTTTGTCTCAGCTGAGGTTCAGGCTCCAGATGACCTTAACAAATGACTCATCCTCTCTTCTCCAGAGAAGATGAAAACCGATTGAAGTGCCTACAAATATTGACTATGGGAATATACTTTCCCTTTTCTAAATTTGGCAGTCAGTTCGACCTTTGTCATTTGATCAAGACACATCATAATTTCTATATGCATCCCCACTAATCCCTCTTACTGATATAACATTGCTGTCCATGACTCTGGTCCTACAGAGACTTACACATGGGTTTAATTGTATGAACTCTAAATAGTTTCATTTTTTTCATTGAGGTTACTCACAATGCATAAGGTTAAGCCCATATGTATGCTTTTGCAAGATGCACTAAAATTCAAGAAAAACATTTGGAATATTTTACATCCAATTTAACAGGCACTGGCAACCTTTGCTTACCCTGCCAGACCACATGCCACTCTGGTAGGCCGGGCCAGTTTGTTTACCTGCCGCGCCCACAGGTTTGGCGGATTGCGGCTCCCACTGGCCGTGCTTCGCCGCTCCAGGCCAATGGGAGCTGCAAGAAGCCACAGCCAGCACATCCCTCAGCCCGCACCACTTCCCTCAGCCCTCATTGGGCTGGGATGGCAAACTGTGGCCAGTGGGAGCCGCGATCGGCCGAACCTGCAAATGCAGCAAGTAAGCACCCTGGCGGGCCACGTGCTAAAGGTTGTTGATCCCTGGTTTACTATGTGAGTGAAGTAAAAGAGCCCAAACATGTATTTAGTGTAAGCTTCAGGTTTGATTTCATTTCAACTAGAATTGGTTAAAAATGGCAAACATGTTTCCTCAAAAAATCATTTTCATTTTTTCTTTTGATGAGCAAAGCTGAAATTCTGGAAAGTGTTCTCCCCATCCCCTTTCCCTTCTATTTTCAGATGCAAAATGTACAAGGGGATGAGAGAAAGAAAAGGAGTAAAAAAAACAAACATCAAGAAACCAAAACAAAAAACCCTAAAACACTCAGAGAAGAAAATCAATAACTGAAAGTTGTTTTGGAGATTTTTTGTTTGAAAGTCAGTTTATAAAAAGACCATTTTTCATCAAAAAATGTTTGAAACTAAAAAAAGTTTGCCTGCTTTAAAGTTGATTAATTGCCTCATATTTTACTGAGAAAATGAAACACGAATCTCTATTTGATATTTGTCTAAATATAATGTTCATTTGGGAAAGGAAGTAGCCTTCATATTTAAAAAAATAAATCAAGTGTTTTATATTATATTGTCACTGAATAATTCTGGAGACTTACTGATGTATTACGGTTTTGGTTTTGCACACATATATATGAATTCATTTGTGTTGTAGTTAACATATACAGTATGTCCCATGACAAAGTGTAATGTGACAGAGGAAGACTGAGATAAAAGTGCTAGTCTTTTGTGGCATAGTTAATGTACATTCCATTTTTTGTCTTGCATCAGTTAGGCAGATGCCTCTTCTATCTAATAGACTTCTTTTTGGATTTAAAAATTGCTAAAGAGATTTCATCTTAAGCCACTGAAGAAAAATAGACTCAAGTCTCCCTCCACCCCATGTTTAAAGAAACATTTGCTCTGTGGCTGAAGTGGCAACATAATAGCTGCCGTCAGCATTGCAGATCACTTTTTGACACCGATATGAGCATAAGAAGATTACCTGTGCTGTTTAGGGGAGGCCAGCTGGCACGATAAGATTTGATCATATGCTGCCTACTTGGTGGCTTCCAAGTTTTGCTGTGTACTATTGACCAAGACTGGCCCATTCATCAACTTGAGAGAAGAGTAAAGAGAAAAGTTTCACTGCACATTAATATAAGCTAGCAATATTCAGAAGCAATATTTATTAAATTTTGAATGGAAACCATTTTATTCCTCCTTATCCAAGGAAGAATAGTTAAAAGATGAGTAATGAATGTGAAGAATAAGAAGAATTATATTAAATAGAGGGAATTTTTAAAAATAAAGGTTGATGTGAACTACAGTCTTTGCTGCCTAAATCCAGATCTAATTTCCCAGCTATGCTGAATATTTGTGTAAATAGAGATGGATGAGGATGGTAGGAAAGGGACTGTGGAGAGAAGGAACTCAAGGAATTGGTCAGATTGAGTTGTATTGTTTTAATTTGAACCCACTGCTCACTGGAAGTGGGTAACCATAAAAAAGGCTGAAGGCCAGGAAAATAAGTTGTTGATCCTACTTAAATGGCCATTGGGTGATGTGATATGGAACACACACATTTCTCAGAAGCAACTTTTGGGGGATAGAGAGAGGAATTGCAGAAATGATTGTAACAAAAGCCATTAAAAAAACCCAACTTAAACCCAAAGAGCCAAATTCACCCTGGCAATATACAGAACATAACGCTGAAATGGAATCCTGGCTAAACAAAATAATTTCATTTTCTTCCTACTGCAATATTTAACATTCAAGTTGAAAGCTTAAAGGAAAACAACATCTTATTTTGACAGGACTTTCTTCATTTTTATTCAGAAAAAAATTCAACTCTTTTATATAATTTTGGGCAGAAATTTTCTTTTGCTGTACAAAATGTACTCTGCTTTTAAAAAAAGCACAAAAAGTTCATGAAGATCTTTGGCAACTTTTTATGCAATTCTGCACAATATGGTTGAATGGGAAGTTTCTGCTCAGTGAAGGCAATTTTAGGACTGAAACTTAATTACGTCAAATTCTTAGAGTGTATGGTCCTCCCAGGTGAAGAACAAGAGAACTGATATATAGTCAGCTTGAAATTTGAACAAATGTCTACTGTAGAGGACTTGTGATTATATAGAAGACCCATATCTCCAACATTTGCTCCATCATTATTGTTAATTATTAAGTAAAATGATTGTGTTTCTCACAACTATTATTTTAAGCGGTTTATTTTATTTAAAAAAGATTGTGCAAATGATTATGAAACTACATGGGAACAATGAGAGTATTTTTTTTATGTGAGCTGATGTTAAAATGCTTAACTGTCATGTATAGACTGTATATTCACAACAGCCAAAAGCATATTTAATGGATCTATGGCATTGCTGTTTGACGAAAGAAAGACAAAGCTATATCTTAATATGTAATGAATAGAACAAAATACATCTAGAACAGAAGTGTTCGTTGTCCTTACATTGTATATCAATGTGCTATGGTGAACTTAAAAATATAAATCTTGAAGATAAAAGCACTGAATATTACTTTTTTTTTTTAAAAAAAAAAGCACAATACCAGAACAAAGTGAAAATAATCACATGGATATAACATATGTTGAGGCTTAAATGGCATTTAATCACCTAAATCCAATTGAAAGCCAATGAGAATTAGGCACCACAGTGCTTCTTGTACCTTAAAAAAAGATTATATCCTTTTATCTTAAACTTACAAATGCAATCAAATTCCATGTTATGATTATCCAAATAAAATGATTTGGGGTATGAGTTTCACATATGCTCCTTTAATGGAGATTTTCATAAGCATGGATGCTATACATCTCATCTTAGCTGACTTTTGTCTTTATATCTTGTATAATACTAATAATAGAAGCTGTGTTTTATTCCATAACTGTAGTTAGACAAATATTGCAAAAGTGATTCAATGTAGCTTGCTCTGTGTACCCAAAACATCTGTGAATCAGGCATGCTGAGTTCAAAACAGTCTAAATTCAAAAAAAACTTGCAATGTGATTTCTGATAGTTTCCCAACTGCTGTACTAGGCACAAGGATTTTTTTTATTGCCAACAAAACAGTATAGGTTTTACCTGCCATTGACTAGGACTTCAGAACTTCATGATCAGAAGCATCAAAAACAGACCCTAAAAGAATTAGCATTGTCACAGTGATCATCAGCTAATGCAACCGGTACAGTTTCTACCCTATACTGAGGCCCATAACCCATTTGTTTGCCATCCAAGAAACCCCAGAGTTGCCCTGACAATTTCCTTAATAACTTTTTCTAAAATTGAGAAATTGCATAAGATCATTAGTAAGAATGTCAGCCTGAAGAATCGGTGCCTAAAGCATTGGCTTTACAGTGACTTCTTTAAGTACCACTGGCCCTCAGTCCCCATAAGGAAATATGGACTAACACCCCCTGGCTGGCCTTCACCAGCTAACAAGAGTTTAACACAGATTGTAGCAGAATACTGATTCAGTACCTCCATAACATCAGTGAAAGAGTGTGCTCTGTGGGTAGGGTAGGGTGACCAGATGTCCCGATTTTATAGGGACAGTACCAATTTTTGGGTCTCTCTCTTATATAGGCTTCTATTACACCCCACCCACATCCTGATTTTTCACACTTGCTGTCTAATCATCCTCGGGTGTGGGAGTATCAAACGGCTGACCAGTTACTGTGTATTGGGTCCTAACTGAAGTTTGCATTTTGTTGCTAGGCAATGGTGCCAAGTCACAATAGTTTGTAACTGTACAGTTCTAGCACGGAAGAATACTCCTCCTTGCCCTAAACGAGGGATTGGCAAACTTAGGGATTGGCAACCTTCCCAACACCCCCATTGGCCTGGACCAGCCAGTGGGAGCTGCAATCGGCTGAACCTGCGGACGCAGCAGGTAAACAAACCGGCCCAGCCCACCAGGTTTCTTACCTTGGCGGGCCACACGCCAAAGGTTGCCGATCCCTGCCCTAAACAAATGATCAATCCTAAATCATTGTGCAAACCGCCTTCTCTCCTCCCTCATCCACAAGCCCCCAGAGTTTCCCTTCTAAACAGTCCTCATTATCTATCGTCCTCTCCAGTCCAGCCCAGCCCAATCCTATTTTACTCCCTTTCAAATCACTGAATCTAATCTCCCCAACCAAAACACAAAATTACTGTCTTCTAAATTCCACTCTCTAGAAGCGAGTGAGGGGAAGGGCAGCAAGCAGTTCCTTCACTGCTCAGCTCCCTCACGTCTCCCTGGTTCCCTCACATTAGAATCACGGAGGCAGTAACTTTTTGATGTCTAAGTACCCAAAGTCCTTGAGAAATCAGAAGAAAATATCATGTTCAGTGAAAGATGCTTTGTATTATTTGCAGTTACTGACACGGTGATGCACATTAGAATGCGAGTCCACTCCATACTATGCATAGGAGGCCAGGAGAGCCCGCAAAATTTTAAGTGACAGGACAGAAACTGGTGTAATAAAAGCACTTTCTAGTGGGTAGGCAGAGATCTTGGGATAGCTGCAAAATGAAGCAATGACTTCTCTAAAGTAAAGGCTTTTCTTATTTCAACTCTACATACTTATGGGGGGAGAAAAATCAAGCAAGTTAATCATCTTCAGTGATTAAGACTCAGTTAGTACTAGCAGCAAATAAAGATTAGTGCTGCAGCTAACTGCTCTGGGGTCTCTGATGAAGAAACCCTTCAAAGGCTAAGAATATTTGCTAACAGTATTATTGAACTTTCCCTCACATGCTGGCTTTTCTTTTCTTTTCTTTTCCTGTGTGCTCCTTTGAAGTCTGCAATGAAGATTGAGCCTTAAGACTACAGTTATTCTTTGTATTATAGTAGTGCCTACAACACAAAACCCAGACTGAGGACCCAGTCTGCTGGGCCTTGATACAGACACATAAGAGACAGTCCCTGCCTAAAGAGTTAGCAATCTAAATAATCAAAACAGACAAAGGGAGATATATGCAAAGAAAAATGAAGTGATTTATCCAGCATCAGGCCATAGGAGCATCTGCAGCTAATGATTAGAGCAAGTAAGAGCCTCTTATATGAATGTTAATGTTCAGAATGAGATTAGTGCAACATGATTTTGCTTTACTCTGTAGAATGTGTCTATGTCATAAGGGTAATTAGCACTGGAATAGGTTTTCAGGGGGGTTGTAGAAGCTCCATCATTGGAAACTTTTAAAAACAGGTTGATCAAATACCTGTCAGGAATTATCTAGGTTTACTTGGTCCTGCCTCAGCGCAGGGAGCTGGACTTGATGACCTATCAAGGTGCCTTCCAGCCCTACATTTCTATGAGTGTATGTATATGGGGATCTGGGCTGGGGGGCAGGAATAGGGGCTTCTGAGACTGACCATGGTTGGATTTGGTGCGAAGGATTCATAACTGAGAAAAGGGAGATAATGGGAGCATTAAAACACTAAACTAAGTTTAAAATGCAGGGAGATCCAGCTATGTATGTTCCTATTGCTTAGACATTGTCTGGCCTGCTAATGTGCACAATCTCATTGGGAATATTCCTTTGTCTCCACCCTATAAATATTGGTGTAGGAGATCTGGCTGAAGGATGGCTTTGGATGTTTTCACTTCCCCTCTCCACAGTCAGTGTTCAGCTACAAGACACACTTTTTGTTAACCCAATAGCATTGTGTAAGTGTAAAGTTGCTGTGCAAAGAAAAGCAGTCATGACCATTTAAGTTAGAGAGACACAGTGAGTTAATATATTTTATTGGTCCAACTTGTGTTGGTGAGAGAGACCACCTGACCTGAAGAAGAGTTCTGTTTAAGCTTGAAAGTCTGTCTCTCTCACCAATAGAAGTTGATCCAATAAAAATATTACCTCACCTAACTTGTCTCTCTAATATCCTGGGGCAAACACAGAAGCTCCACCACTGCATACTTTTAATTTAGTGGCAGATTTGTTATTAACTTTAAGGGAACAGGACTGGGTTCATAATGGGCTTCTGAGTATTCATCATCCAGAACTTTGAGAGAATTGCATCCTAACTATAGGAATCTCAGTAATATGAGAATCAGAGTTATTATCTGTGTGGTTAAATAAATCTTTTTCAAATTATGTGGATAATTTGGAATTCTTCCACTTGGATTTAGCCCTGTGTCATAAAAAACTTGCCAAGTAATAAGGAGATGTCATTTACAAAAGTGGATGGGTTTCTTGTAGAGTGCATATGTTTAGAGTCTTTAATGAAGCTTTAACTTACAGCTGCTGCTTACACAATCATTCTACTGTGTGTGTAACTCTGATGTAGGGAAGAGGCTGATTATAGCTTAGCACAACCACGGATCACCTGTCAGATCAGGTACCAGTAAACCACAATGTTTGAGTCTTAGCTACAACAGTCTATACTCAGAAATTCCAGCCAGGTGATGGGGGACTACTAACTGGCCACCAGGTGGCAGAAACAATTGGCAAGAGGATGGGATGAATTCACAAGTTTAACCCACAAAAAAGGAGTTGAATGGATACAGATAAAAGCCTATTTTTGCTGAAAATATGCCACCCTTCAAATCTGAACATATTGGCCATAGGACACAGCCAGCTCAGATAGGTAGGACTTGGAAGGCTCTAACTTCTCAATAACCCCCATTCTTGGTCCATGTAGTGTCCCTTACATTCAGCATTTCTATTCCCTGGACCCCAAATGGTAGGTCAGAAACAAGCTTAATGCCAGAGAGTCTAACTAGGTGTCTCCTTCTCTTCTTCCCAGTTACAAGCAAGTCATTTAATATATCATCTTCCTCCAGGATGTCCTATCAGAAGTAACAAATGAGAACTCTGAGGATCCAGTTCTGAGTTGCTGTCCCCAATTCCTCCACTGAATGGATCCCTTTTCTACACCAACACTAAGGGAAAGGTGTATTACCACAAAATGAGGCTGGCTACTAACAAAACATGCATAATAGAAATCAATATTTAAATATTTATGTGAAACCCAGGATCTGATTTTCAAAGCAAGCTGATCTCCTATTGACTTCAACAGGTTTTGCTGGTGCTCAGTCTCTCTGGCCCTAACTTATTATTTTACTACCTAGGAGCCTCTCTGTTTTTAATAGTGTGGTATACACACAAGATCCCAAATAAGAAAATTTTCCTATAAATAATACTGAGTTTCACTAGGAACAAGAAATGCTTTTATTCTTTTCTTTATAAAGCTTTGTTCCAACTCTTTGAATTCTTTGCTTTTGGTCTGTATCATAGGGCTAAAGTTAGGGAAGATATATATTCCCTCTTCCTTGCCTGCTTCGATACAGAATCTCTCTCTTTTATCTAGCAACCACCACAACTTGTTCAGTCTCTTGCACTGGCTTACAAGCTTCAATAGTTCCTCAGATCCTCATGAAAAAAGTTCTCTCTCTGAAGTGTGCACGGGGGAGGGAGGGGAGAGCGTAGAGGGAGGTCCAGATCTTGGTGCCAACACAAGATATACAGACACACATGAAGAAAACTTATTTCCCCCCCAAAAAGGAGCCTTGGTAAATTAATATAATTGCAACAGCTGACTAGAGATGGGCACTACAATTAATATCTATTGCAGATATTTTATGTCTGACTCATTCATAGTCATAACAATGAAGAATGATTATGTTAATAGGCCAGAAGGTGAGAGGGACTCACAAGAAACCTTCCCCCTTTGTGTGGCTGTAGAAGGTGCTTCCATAATAGCAATCCTTGCACACTGGAGATATCAGAGATTGCTCACTCCTGCTCCTCACCAAATGCTAACAAGCAGCAGAACGAGAAGTGAATGTAGCGCCTTAGTTTCACCACTCTCTGATAGCACATTGTTGGGGTGTAGGGAAGAGAATTTTGTCCCAACCATTGAGATGAAGCAGACTAGTAATCACCCAACTGTACAGAGCAGCTCCTTCACTTGAGACACAGCTTCTTTGATGGCCCTCCCTGGGATAGTACAGCTCCACATACCTACACAATCCAATCTACCCCTGTTTTAAAGTCTTTGCTTAATAGTTATGCCAACAATTTAAAGTCTAGGGGTTGTTATTTGTGATGTGTGCTTAGTTGCATAAGTCCCCTGGTATGGTTTCTGCTGCTTTATTGGAGCTTTTCCTACCAAAAACAGATTAAGAATTAGTGAATTTTTAAACAATTGTAACCCACTAGTAAGTGTGTATTATAGGTACCCCACTACATCTGTGTTATTACAGCAGACACTTAGAAAGGTGTGATCCTTTAGCTCCAGCTGTAGCAGCTCATGCTTTTTAGTTCTGGTGGTCTCAATTCCTGTGATGTTGGCTATATCACATGCTCATTCTCACCAAGATTCCTAAAACTTCATGGATCTCCACCATTTCTGTAAACATTAACCAGCTGCCTGAATGATCATGACAACTCAAACACTCAACTGAATTAGCTTCTTGTAAATGGGCAAGATTCTGATCTAGGATGCACTGGTATAGAACTGGGTTAATTTATTGACATTTCAGTGCCCAGGTCGATCCTAAAAAGCTATATCCTCTAGGTGACTACATAAGAGATACTGTAGAGATGACTACTGAAGAAACTGCCTGAGATTTTCAGAAGGGCCTAAGGGATTTAGATGCTCAATTCCCTGTCAGATTCAATGAGTTAGGCATCTTAATCCCCTAGAACATTCTTGAAAATTAAATCCAATATCTCCTAAATATTTTCTTCTTTACTAGCTATTTGTCTCCATGTATTTCAGTTGAAGAACTATACCAGTAGTAATGAAATAATAGGACCTCCCCTACTGTTCCATAAAGTCAGGACAATTATGGAATAACCTGTCTGGATGAGTAGAAGGAGAAGTTTGCACTAATTGGCTGTGGCTAGAAGTTCAATGCCCTGAAGCTAAAGGGTTATATATGCACATCTGTAACTCACCTGGGTGTACAGGATTGAGGATTATTATTTTACATCAAGATTTTACTTGAATTTTAATTTACAACAATGAAACTATTTGATAAGTTATCTGGATTCTTAAGTTCAGGCACAGAGTAAAAAGTGAATTGAGCAGATAGCCCAGGGGGTTGTGGATAACTATTTTTAGCACACTTGCTGAAGCAAAGCTGGTGTGGGTATATTTATTGAACCTGGGAATCACCCCTCACCTAGATCCAATGTAGACACAGCCTGAACAAGTTGAATGCTGCATATCCCAGAGATTTATGACTGCCGTATAAATTCACTTTTGGCTGAAGAGTGGCCTAAAAAGTCTACTATGCATGGGAGTAAATTTATTTTAACAACTTGAACAAAAATTATTTTAAGTTGATTTTTTTTAACTCAGCAGGGTACAGAAAATGTTTTACAGAATGTTAGATTATTAATATTAAAAACATAAACTGAAACAACTCTGAAAATGGACATGACAATCTAGGTGCAAAAAAGGATTTAGGTGTGGCAATGTTGAATGTTACAGTGCCTAATTTATAGACACCTAGAAAAATCACTGCAATTCACAAAATCTGAGGTAAGCATCTCAGCTCCTATGCAATTAAATGGGGAGACAAAGACACTATAGACTAATTCACAAGCGCCAGCACACTAAGCAAGGAGTTGCATAAGTTAGGCAATGGGAGTTGCTGACTGGAGGGATGGGGGCTAAGTCCCTCCCTCTCAGGGAGATAGGTGCCTCTTTACAGCCTGGATATAGGCACCTATCTCTCCTAGTGATTTTCAGCTATGAGCTCTCTCTCAGTTAAGTGCTTATGCCATTTCATTAAAAAGCCAGGGAGAGGGCCAATCACCTCACTCATACCTTTTAGCGATGTGGTTAGGGTACTCACCTGGTCCCCCTCCACTTGAAGGGAGAAGAGATTTGAACTGGGAACAGTCATTGGAGCAGGGAGACTAGATCCTAGGGTGCTGATTTAACCCTCCCTGCTAGAGCCACTCATCCTTGTGCTCCTGCTCTCTCTCTGGCCAAAATAACTGTTCAGGTATTTAACCAGAATGCCATAGCATCAACAGGAGAGAGTGAGGGTACTCATCTTCTACTCCCCCACCCCCAAATATCCATAGACCAGCTATTATGGCCCTTAACTGGCAGGTAACAGACCCCTGTTCAAATCCTTCATCCCTCTCAAGCTGGAGGGAAGGTTTGAACTGGGGAACTCTTATGGGGAACTCAGTGAATAATGTAGCTGAAGTTGAGATACCCTGGTAAGTCGATCTAAGTATTTTCACCACGGTAGTCAATTGCTGTTGTTTGCTTATCAACTCCGCCTGCACCTCTTGTGGCAGTAGAGTAGAAGACATGATGGGAGAGTGCTTGGGGTTGATTTATCGTGTCTAGACTAGACGTGATAAATCAGTTGCTGCCTGCCGATCCGGCAGGCAGCGAAGACATACCCACAGAATCAGAATCTCATGAGAGAAATACAAATGAGGAAAAAAGAGTGCTCCAAATCTTGGTTGCAATTGGCCCAGAAATTCTTAATTTACTATTCAAAATCTCCATATTTTGTTATTCTGGACCAAACCCAAAGACCTGCTGAGCACCTGCAACTCCAGTTCTTTTCAGGATTTGACCCATCATCATATTCATCAAGCATTTCTCAGTCACAAAATATTGCTAATTATTAAAATACAATTTCTATTTTAATTGGTGTACAATAAAATCCTGCCGAAATTACTTATTTGAAAGTATTACACCAGCCTTTATAATGAAAAGGATCATTATTCATGTTTAAGATCAAGCTGTGATTGTTTATTTTAGAAGAGATGAAGGGATGTAACTCACTTATACTGATGTTTATTTAATAAACAGGATTACTTGAAGAATCAAGTCTAACCATCAGTACAGATAAATAGTTTTAACCAGGTTTTGGTGCGGGAAGGAAGTATACAGTATAGTTTTGAGAACTCTCCTTCAGATTTTGTCCAAGAGGAAATTTTCATCTTTAGAGATAGAAGAAAATGTTCTGAAGGAGCACTGGGTGATCTATCTTTGAAGATAATCCTCACAAAGAACAAAAAGGAACCATTTACAAGCTGGAGTTTGAACAATCATTGATTTTTCTCATGGTACTGCAATCCCCTTAAACATAGCATTGCCTTCTGTAGTTGAAAACCTATCCTGATTCCCATGCATCTGAAGCAGATTGAACTAATACAGAGGAACAAGGCTGGCTTAGCAGTCATCACAAAGGGGTAGAATTGGCCCTAAGGCAACAAGGCAATTTTAGTTACAGGGAGTCCTGGCAATGCTCATTGTGTATTAACTGTTAGATTCCTGGTTCAGCTTAGAGGATTGTTTACAAAATTTACATGCCTGGAGTATGGACAGTACAAATAGCATGATGCACTATCAATTGCAAGAAGCAGACTGGGAAGTAGCCTGGCACAAGGCCAGTGGAGGCTGAATAATTTGCACAGGTGGCACAGTGTCTCTTGAGGCACACACCAGCTGTCTGTCTGAAAGCAGCCCTGTTGACTGATCCATCAAGTAGAATAGCTGTTGATTCACCTGCCTTTTTTGGCTATAGGTAAAGTTACATGGTGGCAGACAACAGCAATTGGGAACAGAGGCAAAATAATCCAGTTGATTTAAATCCTCTTAATGGGCATGTATATGTGGGAGACGGGACACCTCCAACACCACTCACCTAATTTGAAATCTGTTGGTAATGCTGATTATTGTTTAAATTAGGAAGGTCTGAAGCTTAAGTACCATTCAGTTAAGATGAAAGAGTTCTGTATCTAGCTAAATAGGAAATCCATTATTTTATCAGTGTTTTTTGTACCTTAAAGTCAACAGAAGCATGCATGTTTCCAATTAGCAAATATTAAAAAAAACATTGTGTAAAGTTCTTCACACAACTGAAACTGATCAAGCCCTTAGACTAAAGTGTGTATTAGGAAGGCTTTACAATTTCAGCATCCTGTCCTTGTTTCCCCCACCTCTGTTTTTCTTTTATTATTATAATATTTGAGCAGTCACCACCCAAGCACCCCCTCCTGGCTTAAAGTCACTCTGTAGTACCCTGCCTTTCCCCCCTTCAGTACCCTTTAATGGCTTACAGTTCAAAGGTAGTTCAAACAATCCCTACAAGGGATCCCATTTATTTAATCTTCTGATACATATCAGCCTTCTAGGCCACCCAGTAAGCTTAAAGTTTCTCTCCTTATTAACCCAAAATAACAAGACACAAACTCAAAAAGTCTTCATTACAACTGATTTTTACCATCTCTTCCTGGCTTGGACAGAATTTCTCCCATACCTCCATGCTTGAAGACCTTTTTCCCCCTGCTGACTGAAGATAATGCAGGAGCAGTCTCACTTCCTACAGTAGCTATGCTCCCCTAGACTTCCTCCTTTTACTGTTGCTTCCTGCTCTTTTTATTCTGGGAATCACCTGATGCAACACAGCTGTGGTTCATCTTATAATCAAGGTTGTCTTACCCCTAGCTCTGTGGCCCTTGGGGCAAGCCACCCTGTTAAAATTCCTTTCTCAGTTTAGCTCCAAACATTTAAGTCTACCTCCTCTTCCTTGGAGGGCAAAGAGCCACACAGGTTCTGACAACACAGCCAGTTATCCAGGGACACAATAATGCAATTTAACACAGTAAGCTTCTCCCTGGTTATCCTGGGCAGGTAGACAAATGAAAATAGTTTTAAGTGGATGTTAGTTTTGAGTCAAATATATTTGATTAGGCATTTGGTTGAATTATGTGAAATGACTGATGGAGCAAGGACCATTTAAACCAACAACAGAATTGACAGTTGATGTCTAAGGGACTGAAGCTTTAAAAAAATCACAAACTGACACATTGGAGCAGCTATACTAATATGAATTAGTTCCCCATGACACTTCACAAGTAAAGTTACTAATGTGCATGAGTGTTTCGAACTCAGACCCTAAGCCAATAAAGTGCCTCATAAAAGATGTTATTGCAGGGAGAAGAAGTGAATTATCTACTTTCCTTAATGCCACAGGCAGTAGACTATGGGTGTCCCAGCTATTCATGATTACTCTCTTCAGCATAATGCATTCTGAACTGAGTTGAACAACTATGGAACATTTTTCTTTTTGATGAGTATCTCTATATTCAAAACACATGTGGACAATTCCGTTATGTACATTTCTTCTGTGAGATATATACTTTCTCCTGAGTTGAATGCAGCCAAACTTTGTGTAAGTATGCACAAGTTAACAGTACCACACAATGCCCTTCCCCCGTTGAAAAATAAAGCTCTTTGGGAATAAAGACAGTCTAATACAAAAATCTTTGCTGTTCTAAGGGGGCATAAAGGATTTATGTCTTAAGTTTGTGGGCCTAAATTGTTGCCAGGCACTGGACTGCGGGGAACACTTAGGCCTTGTCTACATTATGGAGTTTTGTCGATGCAAATTACGCCAACATACAGCCACTGCTGTAATTAAACCAATGTTTCTTGTCCATGATATACTCCTTGTGTCAGTGGAGCACAACCACAACAGCAGCTCTTGCATTAACAGAGAGAGCAATGCACTGCAGGGAAGCTATCTCACTGTCAACTGGCCGCAGGGTGTTTTGGGAAAGAGTTTGGAAGGCTTCATGGGGGTAGGTACCATCATTCCATGTGCATCCTACTAGAGAGCTAACAGCTTTGCAACTGCCCTGGTACCCTGCAATCCAGCCATCTCTGTCAGAAAGCATGGATCCTGCACTGCTGTTCAGTACTATGCTGTGCGTTATGAACACAAAGCTATAAGAGGAGCCCAGCAGGAGGCTATTTGGATGGGGAATGCATTGAAGGAACATATTAACACTGAACCAATATTGCTGTAGTGTGCTGAGCCTGGCATTGTTTGTTTGCACAGTGCTATGAACCTCATAATGATTGCTGTGTGCGCACAAAAAGTAACACATTTTAAATCACTTTTTAAAGTAGCGCTCGGTAATATGACCAAACTGACATTGCTGAACACTAAGACAAGAAGCCCACAGAAGTGTGTGTTGTGGGTGGAGTGTGTGAGACAGGGAGTGTGTGTAGGTGAAAAAGAGAGTGTTAAGGGAGTATGTGTTTTGCGGGAGAGTGTGTCGGCCTGGTGTCTCTTTAAGTTCAGACAGCTGGAAACAACCAATCCTGAGGCAGAAGCTGGTGTCTCCCTGTCCCCTCACCACAGATCGGTGGAGACAGGAACATCGGCAGGGAGGGGCAGATACCCTGACATCAGCCCTTGCCTCCTTCCCTAGCTCTGCACAGCACATCTGACATCTCCGGCCCTCCAGTGTCAGGAAGAGTAGGATTCCGTGTTAATGTTTTGATTCTGTGATTCTCTCAGAGTCCTCTCTCCACGGACCAAGGAGATCCACCTCCCCTGTAGTCCAGGCAAGAGAGCGTTTGCTGCCAGGAGCAGGCATGCTCAGCAGGGCAGTAGAGCTCTCAAAGCAGAGGAATTTCAAAAACTTCCTAAGGCTTTGAAAGGGAAGGAGCATATGTCTGTATAGCTGGATGCAGGACAGCAGAGTTCAAAACAATGAGCAGAGCAGTCATTGTGGGATACCTCCTGGAGGCCAGTTACCACAATGTAACAAACACAGTGTCTACACTGGTGCTTTGTAGCTCCAAGTTTGCAGCAAAAAGGTCTACGTCTCTTATCAAGGTGGTTTTATTTTGTTGGCAAAACAGGAAAGTTTTATTGTCGAGAGGAGTATTGTAGTGCTGCCTTTTGCTAACAAAACTGTGTAGTGTAGACAAGACCTTACATACATAGCACATCTGGAAGCAGACAGGAGCACAGGAGGTGCGTTATCCTTTTGAAGAGTGCAGAATGTTTTTTATGCTGACTTGGAGGGGGAAGGAGAGGAGGGTTCTGCTCATTCCATCTGAAGAGTCTGGGAGGTAGAGCCGGGGAGGATTGCCACTGTAATCAGACCATAGTCCAGTGTGAAGGAGTCTCCTTGCAACATTCTCTCATAAGAACATAAGAATGGCTGTACCAGGTCAGACCAAAGGTCCATCTATCCCAGTATCGGTCTACCAAAAGTGGCCAATGCCAGGTGCCCCAGAGGGAGTGAAGCTAACAGGCAATGATCAAGTGATCTCTCTCCTGCCATCCATTTCCATCCTCTGATGAACAGAGGCTAGAGACACCATTCTTTACCCTTCCTGGCTAATAGCCATTTATGGACTTAGCCACCATGAATTTATCCAGTTCCCAGCCTTCACAACCTCCTCAGGTGAGGAGTTCCACAAGATGACTGTGCGCTGCATGAAGAAGAACTTTTTATTTGTTTTAAACCTGCTACTTATTAATTTCATTTGGTGACGCCTAGTTCTTGTATTATCCCACTTTCTCAACATCTATCATGGATTTATATACCTCACACTCCCCCTTAGTCTCGCTCTTTTCCGAAGCTGAAGACGGCCTAGCCTCATTACTCTTCCTGTATGGGACCCTCTCGCCAAACCCTATCATTAGTTGCCCTTTCTGAAACTTTTCTAGTGCTAAATATCTTTTTTTTGAAGGTGACGGAGAACCACATCTGGTACACAGTATTCGAGATGTGGGCATACCAATGGATTTATTATAAGGGCACTTAATATATTTTCAGTCTTATTCCTATCTCCCTTTTTAATGATTCCTAACATCTTTGTTTGCTTTTTTGACGGCCTCTGACACTGCATGGACATCTACACGAGAACTATCCAACAAGACGCCAAAGAATATTTCCTGACTGCATGTGTAGCTAAATTAGCCCCCATACATATTGTATGTATAGCGGGGTTATTTTTCCAATGTGCATATACTTTACATTTATCCACATTAAATTTCAATTTGCTCATTCTTGTTGCCCAATCACTTAGTTTGGTGAGATCTTTTTTGATGTTCTTTCAACAATCTGCTTGGTCTTAACTTCTTGAGTAGTTTAGTGTCTATCTGCAAACTTTGCCACCGTCACTGTTTACTCCCTTTCTCCAGATCAATTATGAATATAATGGAATAGGATTGGGGTCCCCTAGGAACGACCCTTGGGGAACACCACTAGTTACCCCTCTCCATTGTGAGAATTTACCTTTTAATTCCTACCCTTTGTTCCCTGTCTTTTAGCCAGTTCTTAATCCATGAAAGGACCTTCCCTTTTATCCCATGACAGCTTAATTTATGTAAGAGCCTTTGGTGAGGGACCTTGTCAAAGGCTTTCTGAAAATCTAAGTACACTATGTCCACTGGATCCCCCTTGCCAACATGTTTGTTGACCCCTTCAAAGAACTCTAATAGATTAGTAAGACACGATTTCCCTTTACAGAAACCATGTTGACTATTGCCCTCCACCTTTTGTACCCATGTTAGGGCTAATAAAAATACCACCGTGTTAAAATACAAGGAGTAGTATGGTAAAGATGTAGATTTTTTACTTTGCAGCATAAAGCTTTAAGGTAAAACTTTTATTACTGTGAAAGTTTTTGAAATTTTATTAATAGGTGGATAAATGACTTGTAGTAAGCAAAACATAAGATAGAGTTTGTGCTTTTTAGAAGAGCAAAAAAAGCAGTTGAAGAAAAGAATTTATAGTCACTTCGGAGTATCTGGACATTTGTTAGAGGAAAAAACCAAACTATTGTCCTGAAATTAGAGGAGATCAGTGGAAAGAACTCAGAAGCAATAAGACACTGCCCAACAGCAACAACAAAACAATGAAGCGCTTCAGTCAGTGCCCACTCTTGCAATTTTATCACAAGACTTGTGATAACCGGTGTTTTTCTTAGAGCCCAGATCCTGGAGACATGCAATAATTTAAGAATCTTAGCTTAATTATTACTTTTTAAATTAAGCTTCTAGCCTAAATGATAGTGCAGAAAAGCTCACAAATGTGACCAGGATACACCCTGAAAGCTCAGAAACCAGAACAGAAATTAAATGAAATGAAATGCAAACTTTGTCACCTTCCAAAATCTCAAGCTTTTTTGAGAGCTGACTTATGATTTCTGAATGATTTCGATTGGCCCACACTGCTTCCCGCAGCCCCCACTGGCCCGCAGCAGTGAACTGCAGCCAGTGGGAGCCATGATCTGCCAAACCTGTGGAAGCGGCAGGTAAACAAACTGGCCCGGCCCACCAAGATGCTTACCCATGGTGAGCTGCATGCCAAAGGTTGCCGATCCCTGATATAGATAAATACTACTTAGGGGGAAAGTCAGCCCTTATAACAAATTAATGTAGTAATGTATGGTGATGTTCTGTAACACTATTTTATTGTTGTACAGTGTTCTGGGCAATTACGATAAGGGCCTTTTAAAAAAGGGAAATCCAAATTGCTCACTCTTTTGATTTTATACCACATAATTGTCTGTTACAGCTATCACCCTATTCCATTTTGTTTCTTACAGCTGTCCCCATACTCCATTTTGTTTTTGTTCTCCTGTGGCCTCCCCTCCCTGGCTGTTAAGTTGTTTACCAGGGCCACTGCCCTTCTCAAAGGGAGGGCCCCTTAAAGTTGTTTACCAAGAGCCATTGCCCTTCTCAAAGGGATGGCCACTTGTGCTAAGTGGGACCACGGCCCTGTTCAAAGGGTTAGTTCACGTTATCACTCCGTTAAAACCTGGGCCGTGTAGGGTAGGAGTGTCCCAGCTGCAAGACCTATTGTGTTTTTAGGTCCTGGGCATGAGTCATAGGCCTCATGTGCTTTGAGTCACCCATTGCACAGGACTCTGCCTAGACATTCTTGTGTCTCACCTGTTGTTGTTTTTTTTTCCCTGCCTCTGAGCTAATCAGAAGTACTGGTGGGAAGACTGCCTAGTTTGCCCTTAAAACCAACATTTTCTGATCAGACCTAGAAAGGTTCCTGCAATGGCTGCCTGTCTTGATCAGCCACCGGGTTGGGGGGTCCTTTCTCCGCTCATCGTTTTATATTTTGAGCGTACCCCCTATTTTTTGAAACCCCCACGAAGAACGAATCTGCCTGAGAGATCTCCTGATTATTGAGACCGTACTAGCCTTCTGATGATCTTGCTGCTTTACCCTCTGCTGTTCCTTTGGTCGGTAAGAATCCCTCTGTGAACTCTCTATACTTTTTATTTTATTATTTTAGCTGCTGGCTCGTTTCCCCAGCACCCAGACTTAAGCTACATTGGTCTGTGTCTAAACCTCTCTTAAACTCCGCAAGACTTTGGTGCTAAAAATATAAGCCTGTGCTGCATGCTGCAGCTGTGCTTCCTAGAGCTGCCAGCTTTGCACCCCCGCCTCCCCACTGCAGCTACAGTTGCAGCTATAGAATTAGGTTCTTGTCTAGTTGGATAAGTTGTATTTTCATTTTGCAAGCTGTGGTTTAAGTTAGGTGTTAGAGAATTGTTGTATGTGGCTCTGTAAGTTAGGTAAAAAAAATTGTTGGCAATGTGTTCTGTTACTTGCTATTGTGTAGTCTGTTAATTTAGATCATAGATAAGATTTTTCTGTGTTCTGTATAGTTGTGGTAGTCTGTCTTCCTGTGCCCCCCCCGAGCTCTCCTGTCATCCAATACACCCTATCTTCTGCGTGTTTAAACCTGCACCTGCCTGCCTCTCTGTCTCCTGAAGTTTGAATTCCCGTTCGTGCCTCTCCTGCTCACATGCTCCTCTTCCCATCCCCCATCTCATCCTCTACCCCTGCTTTCTCTTTCTCTCTCTCTCTCTTTTTAATTCTCTCCTCCACGTGTTTCACCCGCTCCCTATTTGCCCCCAAACCTCAATTGTATACTGAAGTCTAGCATAAAACCATTGGTTACCCTTTTTCTCTCTAACACACCTCACATTTTACATTTACACTACTGTGACACATTTTACCCATAACTGTTAGTTGGCTATATGCGCTGTGACACACTCTTTACATAGAAACTTGTTACTACCCGTTACATTTATACTTCAGTGTTAATTGGTTACCAACTGTATTGTACCCCACTGTATTGTACCGCCACTATTGAAACCTCTATAATATTTGCTAAAAGAAACCCCTCCCCAATTGTCTACCTTAACAAACCCCATACCCCTCACTATTGAATTTTCCCTGTTTTTTGCATTTTCTTAATAAAGTTTATTTTGCACCCCACCTGTGTGGTAATTGCTCACCAAGATCCCATATACCTGCTGGCAGGGACAATAATGTATAGTAATTGGGCCAAATTCATCAACTTCATTGGAATCACACGAGGGTGAATTTTGCCTTTCACCATTAGAGTATGTTTTTTCAGGGATGAAGAGGCAACCAGCTACTGGTGAATGTTCTTATTTTTATGTTATCTATTTAATAATAACGTTAATAGAAGCACATCTTGCGGACAAGGTACCCATTATATACATTACAATAATCCAGTGATTTCTGCATGTTGGTGAAAATCTTTGCAAATCCCAAAACTTTCATCAATTTTAATACAAACATTTATTGATCCTGAAATTTATGCAGAATGTTTGTTATTCATTATACTCTTGTCTAATAATTAGCTCTGGGACATCCACAAGAGTAGATGCAATACCATATGACTGAAGTGACCAATCACATGATGAACAATGAATAAAAATAGTCATAATGAACACTTTGTGAAGAACCCAAATGATTCATTTTAATTATTTTGGGGAAACTGGTAGAGAACACATTTAGTCACAGATATCAACATTGATTTGCAAATTATTTTCTAGCCCAAAAAATAAAGTCTTCAATTCATCACAAATCTTATTTTAAACAAAGAGCTTGACCAGCAGCCCTTCAAGACATTTCCCTCTCTCCTCTGCCAAGTAGACACTTTTCTGGAGTTTCCTGCTGTCCTGTTGGGGAACCTGAATGGCTCTCTCTATCTTGACCTATTTCATTATCTTCTGCAGAGCACCTGTGCAAGAGGAGGTGTATTCATGTTGGCATTAACCCTTGATTGCCGCTGACAGCTTCACATAGTAGCGTCTGTACATACATCTATGCTCTTTTATTTTCACACACTGAGATTCTCATTGCTGCAGAGGAGCATTGCCAGGCAGGAGGTAGAGGGTGTGTGTGTGTGTGGAGTGGGGTGGGGTGGGGAGGAGTAAAAGAATGCTGCTTGTTGCCATAGAAACAGTAGCTGCAGCACAGTAATGTGGAGGGAGAAGGAAGGAGGAGAACTGGGAAAAAAATTACTCTGAGCTCATTTTTAAATGCCAAAGGGATAGTGATTCCCCCTTTCCCCCACCAGTGAATATTTGCAGATCTTCAGGATTTCTACTCCCAAACTGAGCCATTTCTTATTATAAGATTAGAAAAAACAGGCAGATGCCTTTCATGACTGCTGTTAGTTTCTAGCATTTTTTAGAGGTTCCTTTTCCTTTGTTGTTTCTCATGGACATGATTTCATTAAAAAAAAAAAAAAGTGTCTCTCCGTTCATACATATTTGTGATTGGTGAAGATAAACATCCCCCTATGATCTTGCAACCCAAACAGTGTAGAGACTCTAGAGAAGTGGATACATAAGGATCAGCTGTGTGAGAAGGAATTTTGTAAATTCCCAGGATTCATAATGTACAGGTCTACCTGTCTAATAGCTTATCCACAACAAGAGCACAGTCTTGCAATTCACGGAAAGCAGGTGCACCACTGTGCCCTCGTGGATCCATCAGTAGGGTCTTGCATCAGCATAGTGAGTTGCAAGATGAGGTGCCAAGTCTGGATAAACATCAAGGGAAATTTAGATTTGTCACCATCTGCATTGCCAGGAGATCATTAATGATGCACTTGAATAAAGAAATCACTGCCATGTAAAAAAGAATCTATTCATGGCTCATACACATTCATAATTCTGGAAAATAGTCCATAAAATGAAATATTCACCCAGGATTTCTGATGAACTAAATCTATTCCTAATTTTAAATTTTTAATAATTAGGGTCATAATCCATATGAAAGATGACCCTCAAGTATTCAGGCTGAATTGTGGAATTAATCTGCATTTTCCGTTTATGGCAGAATGCTGATCATGGAATATACTTGCACTTTAAATTCATGCTTTTTTTACATTCTCTGCAAGTCTATAAAAATGTACTATAAAGTAAATAAAGATGTTGACAGCTAATTTCTGCAGGATTGTTCAGCAAATGCACTAGATATCTGTGATCACTGTAAAATACATAACTTGATTTTTCCTGAAAGAAAAATGCAGATTGTCTGAAATAGTGTAACATGGATAAATAATTATTCAGTTATTCATGTTGGCTAAGTTTCTTCATTCCTCATCCACTAATACCTGTTCTTTCCTGTTTTCCATCTGTACAAGACACATGTAAGTATTGTCAGCTGAGATAGAGTTAAACATAAAATTCACTCTGATGCAGTGTATTTTCCATTCTTTAATACACATTACAGAATCGGCATTGAAATATCAAAGCATCTGAATGCATTTTACATTTTCTTTGAGGTAGGCCTTGCAACAGAGTGTGGCTTGCAGTGATAAGCTAACTCTGCTGGAGTACATCAATCCAGTACAGTAAAACCACTGAAAGATTTAAACATTTAAGTCAGCAAGATGAAATGCAAGCCATCTAATATGAAGCATATTAAATAATTTCCAAGAACATTGACCCTTGTCTCTGTTGTTAAGGAAGCACTTTGTTTTTCCTGTTCAAGAGCATTAAATGAGACATTTTAACATGGCCCTTAACTATCACAAAGGGTGATAGTTTTTGCACTGGTAAATAGGTAAATATTTTAGATTGAAAGCATTCAACATGTTATCATTTAAACTTTGAGAGTACAATTTTTTAAAAGAAGGAAGTGTTAATAAGGCTAAAATGGGGTTAGATAGCAATAAAATAAAAGGTAGGGAATTGATTTGGTATTATATTTTTCACAGTTCTCAACTATAAAGTGCTCATAGATTGCTCAAGGGAAATGCCCATGTAACCAGCCAGGTCTCCACAGACCATTAGCAAGTATGTTTGAAAACATTTAGCAAAGTTTGTGGAGATAATAATATTACAAATGTTGTACTGTTAGTTCCAGGGTTCTGAACCATGTCTACAGTATGTGTCACACCTTAATGAAGAAATGCTCTTGATGCACCATCTCCGCTTCCATTAACAGTCATGCTGCCAGCTCTGGGGTATGGGGAGCCAAGCCTAGGGGTTAACATCAGGCACAGGCCAAGGGTTCGGGAGCCAATTACTGGGGTCAGGCCAAGTTGGAACACCAGGAGATCAGAGTTGAAAGACAAGGGCAGGGATCAAGAGTCAATTAACAAGGATCAGGCTGAGTGAGCATACCAGCTGGTCTGGATCAGAAGGGAGGAACAAGTAAACACCAGACCAACAGTCCAAGCAGGGTAAAGCCCAGTTATATGGACAACATCCTTTTTGATTTCTTTGGCTTAAATAGGGGCTATGCCCAACTGGGAGCATTGGAGCTCTCCCAATCACAGCATGAGGTGGGGCTCACATCCCAATTGGACTTCATGTACCCAAGTCCCAGCTGGTCTGTCTATCAGCTGCTGGGCAGAGGACTGGAGCACAGACTTGCATTTGAGACCCACAGACACTGATGCACATGGACCAACCTCCTGTTCATTCATGGTTTCAAGTAGGAAAATCAGCATAATGTAACCAGAGAGCTTTCCACAGACCCTGAGCAAGTACTCTGACACTGTCTGAGAATCTCTGTTCTTGAGCATGAGTGTTACTGTACATCCCAGAAATGTCTGTCTTCTGTGAAATTAGGCTTTACCCAAGAGTTCAAAATGCTTGTAAGTACCAATTTAGAGCCCAGATTAATCATTACTGAAGTCTGCAAATGGATACATTTATTTTGTCTCATATATTTATAATTTACAAAAGTCCACATTTATGTAGAACACCTTGGTAGTGTCCTTGGCACCATTATTTCATTGATTAGTCCTCACATGACTACTATTCACATAATAACTACTGCAATTTTTTTTGTAGGTGAGTTTTTATCCTCTCTCCATTTCTTGATCTTCATCATAAGACACCAGCTCTACTGAGGGTTTAGACCAGTGGTTCTCAAACTTTTGTATTGGTGACCCCTTTCACATAGCAAGTCTCTGAATGTGACCCTCCTTATAAACTAAAAACACTTTCTTATATATTTAACACCATTATAAATGCTGGAGGCAAAGTGCGGTTTGGCGTGGAGGCTGACAGCTCGTGACTCCCCACGTAATAACCTCGTGACCCCCAGAGGGATCCCAACCCCCAGTTTGAGAATCCCTGATTAAGACCTCTCCAATTGCAATATTACTTGATTGAAACCAGCCTTTTAGGCATTTTTTTAAATTACGATTCAGAGATATTATTTATTCAACCACTAGTCTTATATTTATTTCTCTCTCTCCTACACGGACAAAGATAGATTGAAATTTACGGTTGTTGTGGTACTAGTTAAGATATAAAAAGAAGTGCTATCATTACTACTACAGTACCATACTGAGGAAGAATTTAGGGGTTCTGCCATGATAATACAAGCAGTAGAACTTCCTTTTGTTGTGTGGTTATATAATCCTACTGTGCATCATGATAATAGCTCTGCTAGTTATGTAGAAATGTATAAACAAAAATTGGAGAAATGTTCTTCTCTTCATATGGTTTTGCTGAAGTTCATGAAATTCCATGTACATGTAGATCTTGGTATATACTGGAGAACTAATATGCAGCGTGGCAGGAAAGTCTTCATTTAGAGATTGAGTTGCGTGAAGAGTAAATATAAATAATATACATATATTCCTACTTATGAAGGCTAATGAATACCGGTAAATTAAACCATTGGAGAAGAAAAGAACTTGCACTAGCACCTTTTGAACTATCCATCCAACTTTAAAATTGAAGGATATAAATCCACACTGTGTAGAGGTCAAGCATAGGAGTTTTACACACAGCGCTCACAGAGTGTCACCTTGCTTATTAGGCTCAGAGACACTGTCTCTGATTACAATAGAATACATAGATTTTCCATGGGCAGGGGAAAGTGACAGGGTAGGCAGTTCCACATCCCGGGATAGGTTTTGCAGCAAGACAAGATAGCATATTAGCCAAAGGTTAACAGGTTACATAACGTCTCTGGCCATGGTCTCAAGTTAAAATTTAATTAATACTTTGATCAAATGTTATTGGTATAAAATATATATGTTGAATTCTGATTTGGGGTCCATAGGAATGGAATAGCTCCTCTGATTCTCCAGCAGATACATTCCTAGGGGTTAAAACAAAGAAACAGTAAAAGTATATGGTAATAAAGATTGTCTTCTTTGTGTTTTAGGGCAGGCATTGGTCCCTGGGAAAGGGAGGTGGGAGGAGGCCATATCTTATACTGACATGTGCCAACCTTTCATAAACTCAAGGTTGGATCTGTGGGAAGAATGTCTCCCTATAGAAGAAACTAACAACCAAAACAGGGCTTCTTTGTTCAATTTGCAACTCTGAATAAGACACGATTATTTAGTTCTTAGCTCCAACACCTGGCAATTTGCTGACCAGGCCTATTTTAGCAAAACAAGATCATCTGTTTACACTAGCTTTCTCTTAGCTGATCACTATGTGCTAGGTCTCTGGTCCCTTGACCATACTATGGACTTTGAGCTTGGAAAAGAGCTGGCACAATTCATATACCAGGTTGTTATATAAAATGCACATGGATTTTAACCCTTCAAAAATTAACATCACACTGAGATAAATTGGGATTGTTTGGAGCTTTGTTGCTACTATTGTTTAGCTGAGGATAATATCTGAAAAAGAGGGGAACAAGAGAAGAAACTTATTATGAGGTCATGGACAGAGTATTGTCATAAAACAAAAATGAGTTAAGAGTCAGGAAACAAAGAGTACAATAAGTGATCAATTTCATTGTGGCAAAAGGTGAACAGCAGGGTTCATTTGAGGATTTGTGTTATTTAATACATTTATTAATGATCAGGAAAGAGGAGCTGGTAGTGAGATGGCAAGATTTGCGATAACATAAAGTGATATAGGTTAATGAAGTCCAGAGAGCACTGTGCAGAACTTCAGAGAGACCTAACCATGCTCGCAGAATGGACAACGCAGTGGCTGAACAAAATTCAGGACTGATAAATGCAAATAAATATACACTGGAGGAAAATAAAAATTAACTGTTCAGACACCTTACAGCAGGTGTGGGCAACCTGTGGCTTGTGGGCCGCACACAGCCTGTCACGGTAATCTGCTGGTGGACCACGAGACAGTTTGTTTACATTGACTATTCGCAGACACGATTGTCCGCCACTCCCAGTGGCCATGATGCGCTGTTCCTATCCAATGGGAGCTGCAGTAAGCAGTAGGAGCTGCAGAGACATGCTGGCTGCCACTTCCCGCAACTCCCATTGGCCAGGAATGACAAACCATGGCCACTGGGAGTTACGGGAGGCTGTGCCAATGTAAACAAACTGTCTCACGGCTCATCAGTGGATTACGCTGATGGGCCATGTGTGGCCTGCAGGCTGCAGGTTGCTCACCACTTCCTTATCGGTTTCCAAAGGGTATCAGTGAAAAATCTCTGCTCAATGTGGAGCTGCAGTCAAAAAAGCTAACAAGATGCATAATGAATGGCATAAAGAAAATATGAGAATGTTATAATACCATTACATAAATCAATGGTGCAACCTCATCTAGAAAACAGTGTGCAGTACTAGTCACTCAAACCTCAAAAATATATTGTAGAATATATGGAAGAGAAGGTTTCAAAAAAGGCCAAAAAATATGACTAGGGACATGGGAAATTTCTCATGTTAAAGGAAAATGAAAAGATGAGGATTGTTTACCTTGGAAAGGATACAATAAGAAAGATAAGAGTCTGAAAAGAAATGAATGGTATAGAGAAAGTAGATCAGGAGTATCTATTTGCCCTATCTCAGAACACAAGACCAAGGTTATATTCAATTAATTTAAAAGGAAATAAATGAAAAAGCTGTTAAAAGGGAAAAAACATTTCTACATAACACTATTACATTGTGATTGGACCGCAGAACTCATTGCCACAGGAAGTCACTGAGGCCAAGAAATTAGCAAATTCCAAAAATGATTGGATAGTTTTTTTGGATATTAAGAATATCCAGTAATGAATGCTCACATAATTTTAAAAGAGATACTAAACACATTTATGAAGATTTAAATCAATTTCTAACTACTAAGGATTAGGAGGAGACCTAATATGGGGGTCAGATTATTCCTCATCTGTCTGTTATGAGTTATTTTGCACCTGCCTTTGAGCATTTGTTGCTAGAGAGAGTATCATGGACCAGATGAACCACAGGTTTTATCCAGTATGGCAATTATTGTGGCTTTATGTAATAGGATAATAGTGCATTGGGCTATATTGAAAAAAAAAACCTGTCTTACTTTTTCAACCATTAGAAAACAGCTAAAATTGCAAGAA
The DNA here is from genome assembly GCF_003597395.2 of Chelonoidis abingdonii. Taxonomy (NCBI): domain Eukaryota; kingdom Metazoa; phylum Chordata; order Testudines; family Testudinidae; genus Chelonoidis; species Chelonoidis abingdonii. The sequence continues at coordinate 281,131,429 of NC_133769.1, read as the reverse complement.
GATTCCAAAATTATAGGATGTTTGTTTGTTTGTTTTGCTGTCATACCATAATTTAATGATCTGTGCTACAGGGAAAAGAAACATCTGTTAAGAAATCATCCCAATTGTCATGTGTTTTAGGCATACCCTCTATTTTATTCACTTTTGTCTTTAATAGGTTTAAAAAGGAGACCTGCACATAGCATTGAAGCATTGCAAAATCTATACTGAATTTTGTTATTTAATGGTAGTTCTGGAGCAGAAAAGAACCACTACCACCGTGGACAATGATAACCATTGTTTCTGTTTGTTTCTTCCAGCAAATACCCATTCATAATGTACCTGTTAGCTACTATGAATAAAGTCAAAATAATATCAAATGTACTATTTAAACAGACACTAAAATATCTGTGGTCATTGTTCATCTGACTCAAAATAACAGAGAACCACAGAAATGCTTCCAAAAATTCTCAACAAGGAGAAAGCTCTATGAAAATGCACTTGGAAAAAACTACTTTTCAACTAATCAAATATAACGTAACACAAATGGCTGCCCCATCAGGTCACTTATAATTTGGAGGAGCAGCACACATATTACTACTATTACTAGAGTAGCTTTTTGTTAAAACTGCATATGAATCGCCGGGGTCCATTAGTCCATAGAATGACCATTTTTCTGCCAATTTCCAGCTCCTCACCTTGCTCAACTCTCCATTTGTCTTTGCTCTGTGTCTGGGAGTCTTTCTGTATTTTCCACACTAGGGGAAGTCTTCTCTTATGCTGTTGTCTTTGAAAAGACAGACTGAAGCAGAAAGAGGTCAAGTCCAGTGCTTTGTAGCAGAGGAAAGCACCTGTCCTTCAAGCTCCTAAGCCCTGAAAGAACAGCTCCCTGATCCCAGGATAATAGCAGCACACCTTGCGACTCAATGAAGTCCTAATTCTAGCTGATGAGAAGTTTTGCTCCTGTGCAATCTGAAAGATGGCTGCTTTGTCTTGCCAGCACACCGTGAACCTAAAACAGATGTCCCTGGTATTGCTGCAACCCTCCTATTCCCAAGTTCACTAAGACCCCCCTTGTGTTAAGCTCCCAAGCTATACAGAACAGTATTCTGCTGCTGTACTGTAAATCAGCCATAGACACATGCTGTATATTTTGACCGCTAGTCTAGGTGTAGATAAATTGAGAAAATGCTAAAGTGACCCTTTCCAGTGACTCTTACTCCCCTTAACACCGTGTGGCCCTCTCCTTAGCTTCCCTGAACAATCAGGTAAGAGTTCTTCCTTCTGACTGCTTTTCCTTCATTTTAGTGTATTGTGCTTTGCTTGGTCCCAACCATTGCTGAATCCTATTTCTTTCTCCTCTAAGGTATGCATTACACTCTGGGTTGTGCCATTGCTTGAGTGGACAAAATTTAATTTCAGTGGTATCAGCATTTAAGGCCTAGTAGAAATGTCTCCCAAAATGTGTGGTCCATCTAGCACTGTTAAAACAAGATTGAGGAAGACTTTAGATTTCCCCCTTGAAGAATAACTGCCTGCATATACAGAATGAAGGTATCAAGCCCAGCTTTGAAAACATGCTATCCACAAGAGTACAAGTGGAGGGAATTGGGCTTCTTCCTTAAAACATGCTCCACCGTGAAATACGAAGCCAGAGCTGATAGGAATTCCATTAAGGTTAGAACTTGAAAAAAAATTCAATATCAGATAATTCTGAACTTAGCTTCTGAATCTTTTAAAATTTGTTCATGATGGTATCTGCTTCTGCTCAGGCTTAATTTTGATTTACATTGTGTTTCTTACCTTATTTTATCCTTTTCTTTTGTCATCAATTTACCTGCAAGCAAACATTATTGCTAGTTGGAGCTCTTTCACTGGGATAAAAAAAATAATGCTATCACCTTGAGAGCTAAGCACCAAGGCTGATCTTGATATTATATTCAAGGTTGCTACTAATGCTCTGTATTTCTCTCTGGAAATTTGCCTACTCATTTGCTTTTTATTTCCTAATTTTATTCTAATATTATTTTTCATCTGAAGTGTACATCTAGGACTTAATTTTCAAAGCATTTCAGAAAAAGTTATGGACTAATATTCCATCAACAAGAACAAGGTTAGGGATTCCATTCTCCAGAATCTCTGCTGAAAATGTAGCTCTTATTGTGCATATATAAAGATTTTCTAATTATGTAATTGAAAATGGAATGACTTCTTTTTTCAAGGAGACACTCAGAACAAGCTAAGTAAAAATACAGGAGTTTATACCACTACACTGATTATTTTCAAGGTACTTGACTGATGGAAAATTGCATCTGTTAAAGCTGTGACAATGAAAAGAATAAATTCAGAGAAAGCAAGGTATGTAGGCCAACCATACTGTAAATCTTTCTAACGCTCAGAACAGATCAAAGAAAAAACTGAAGCCAATCAGGCCAGGTTTGATCTGGTTTTAGAATTTAATTGAAATAGTACTACCTTGTAACTGTAGAGAAAACAACATAGAAATGGATACAGTATGTACTCTTAATAACCCCCACAATGAGCATCTGAAATAACTGCCTGTCTTCAACTTAAGATGAAGTGGATTCTGTGGAAAATATTTGTACTCCTTTTCTCCTCTATCCAGATGACATATATATTTTTCTTCGCTGATATCTACCATCATACTGACTGATTCTACTCCTACAGTCTGCAGAAGTTTCAACATTTTACATCTAGCTACTCCCAACTGGGAAATCATCATTATGACAGGTACAAGCAACCTGTTCAACTTTAATTTTACTGATCTATTTATATTAGCCATTTCAAATTCTCTATTGTATTAGAACCCCAAAATTGCATTATATAAGTCTAATCTGAGAAAGTTGTTGGAGGTTGTTTTAAATCAGCCAAGAGAATGACCAATGAAAATATTTCAAGGACTTTTGGGTATTAGGAGAAAGATTACAGTTCTATACCAAAGTTTGCAGCACTTTTGATTACTTGAACTTTTTCTTGTCCAAATGAGTAAGGACAATGCAGAGACTTGGGGAGCTGAATATATGTTTATCCATACCAGGAAGGAACGGTTAAAATTGTTGTCAGAGATGGGCTATTTTGCATTGTTGAGATCTGCCAACCTCCAGCTCTTTATCTTGCTCACTTCTCCATTTGTCTTTCCTCTGTGTCTGAGAGTCATTCTATATTTTCCACACTAGGGGAAGTTTGCTCTTATGCTGTTATCTTTGAAAAGACAGATTGAAGCAGAAATTCTTCAGTCCCAATTCTAACAAAAGTTGGAATCCAGTATTTAAATTGTCAACTATATGTCAACTGGCCTAGATCCATTTTAGGATCCTGCATTTGAATCACATTCCCACATACTTTCTGCATCCATCTGTCACAGAATTTATTGTGTGCTCCCTCATGACTACTCATTATGATTGTTGTGAGGTGAATCCAAGCCTCTGTGTCCTTGGATCACTGGGTGCTTTAAGCCTCGAGAGCCTGAACAAAATCCAGCCAGTGCCCCAAACTCTGGGTCCCAAACCACATTCTCAGAGCATAGCCCTACAATTAAACACTCCCTCCTGAGTACTGGAGCCCTCTGACCATCTGCCTAGCCCATCTGGGTGCAGTGCTGACCTTTCAGACTCCCCCACATTTAAACACACTCTTTTGCAAAACTCCCCCCAAAGATGTGACACTTATGGTTTAGAATGTAACTATCAGCAAGGACACAGTAGTTGAAGAGAGACATAAATAGACAGATTTTGCAGAAGTCTAACACACTTGTTCTTTTACTTAATCACATATAGCACAAGAGAGTATAAAAAGCATACAAAAGATTAAACCCTAGGCATAGTTCCTTGCTTCAATTTCCTCACCACTCCAGGGCATTCTTTGAGCTAGGGTCAGAGTCCCATATACACACAGACATTAAGGCCAGAAGGGATCATCATGATCATCTAGTCTGACCTCTTGCAGATTGCAGGCCACAGAAACTCAGCTGCTCATTTCTGTATTACACCCAGAACCTATGTCTGAGTTACTGAAATTCTCAAACATGATTTAAAGACTTCTAGTTACAGAGAATCCACTATTTACACTAGTTTAAACCTAGGAAGGGTCTCTGCCAGGGTCTTTGCCAATCTGACCCAGGAAAAAATTCTTCCCAACTCCAGATACAGTGATCAGGTAGACCTAAGCATGTGGGCAAGACCCACCAGAGACACACCTGGGAAAGTATTCCCTGTAGTAACTCAGATCCCTCCCCATCTAGTGTCCCATTGGAGATATTTGCTGCCAGTAGTCACAGGTCCGCTGCATGCCATTGTAGGCAGTCTTGTCATATCATCCTCTGCGTAAACTTATCAAGCTCAGTCTTGAAGCCAGTTAGGATTTTTGCCCCCACTGCTCCCCTTAGAAGGCTGTTCCAGAACCTCACTCCTCTGATCGTTAGAAACTTTTGTCTAATTTCAAGAGTAAACTTGTTGATTGCCAGTTTACATCCATTTGTTTTTTGTGTGCACATTGGTGCTTAATTTAAATAACTCCCCTCCATCCCTGATATTTCTCTCTCTGACTTATTTATAGAAAAGAATCATATCTCCCCTCAGACTTCTTTTGGCTAGGCTAAACAAGCCAAGCTCTTTGAGTCTCCTTTCATAAGGCAGGTTTTCCATTCCTCAGATCATCCTAGTAGCCCTTTTCTGCACCTGTTCCAGTTTGAATTTATCTTTCTTAAACATAGGAGACCAGAATTGCACACAGTATTCCAGAAGAGGTCTCAGCAGTGCCTTGAACAATCGTATTAACACTTTCCTATCCCTATGGGAAATTCCTCGCTTGATGCATCCTAAGATTGCATTAGCCTTTTTCACAGCTGCACCACATATTGGCGGCTAATAGTCATCCTGTGATCAACCAATACACTCAGGCATTTCTCCTTCTCTGTCAATTCTAACTGATAAGTCCTTAATTTATAGCAAATAGTATTGTTGTTAATTCCCTAAGTGGCATGATCTTGGTCCTTGAACTATTATATTTCATCTCATTTCTATTACTCCAGTTTTCAAGGTTATCCAGATCATCTTGTATATTCCGGTCCCCCTCCATACTGGCAATGCCTCCCAACTTTGTGTTATCCACAAATTTTAATAGCACACTCCTACTTTTTGTGCCAATGTCATTAATAAAATGTTAAATAAGATTGGTCCCAAGACTCATCCCTGAAAAACAGTTCTAGTAATCTCCCTCCAACCTGACAGTTCACCATTGTATGATCTGTTAGAATCTCCCATTTAACCAGCTCCTAAACCATCTTTTAATTCTCATATTAATCCCCATCTTCTCCAATTTAACTAATAATTTCCCATATAGAACTGTATCAAATGCTCTACTAAATTCCAGGTAGATTAGATGTTCTGCATTTCCTTTGTCTAAAAAAAGCAGTTATCTACTCAGAGAAAGGGAACAGGTCTGTCTGTCATGATCTACCTTTTGTAAAACCATATGGTATTTTAATCCTAGTTACTGTTTACCTCTTAGTCCTTAAGTACTTTCTCTTTCAAAATTTGTTCCAAGACTTTGCATACAATTGAGGTCAAACTAACAGGCCTCTAGTTTCTTGGATCCCTTTTTGATTTCCTTTCTTAAAAAAATAGGAACTATATTAGCAATCCTCCAGTCATAGAATATGACCCAAGTTTACAGATTCATTAAAAATCCTTACTATGGGACTTGCAATTCATGCTCCCAGTTCCTTTAATATTCTAGGGTGGAGATTGTCCAGGACTCCGACGTAGTCCCATTAAGATATTTGAGTTTGATTTTCACCTTGGATGTGGTACTTTTTACTTCCATATCCTCATTCCCATTAGTCATGCTGCTATTACCCCAAGCTATTCTTTAGCCTTATTAAAAACTAAGGCAAAAGACGTGTTTAGGTGTTGGGCCCTACCTTGATTATCTTTAATCTCCACCCCATCTGCAGCACTTAGCGGTCCCACTTCTTTCCGTGCTTTCTTATTTATATGACTAGAGAACCTTTAACTATTGGTTTTCATTCTATTTGCAAGGTCTAACTCTGCTTCACTTTTGCTAGCTCTCACTTTATCCCTATACTTCCTGACATCCAAGAGGTAGCTATCCTTGCTCATCCATCCTATATTCCATTCTTTATAGGCTTTCTGCTTTATCTTAATCATCGGTTTGAGATGCTTGACCATTCAGCTTGGTCTGCAATGCTTCCCAAAATTTTTCCCCCCTTGCTTGGGATGCAGGCTTCAGATAGCTTCTGCAACTTTGACAAAGTAATTCCAAGCCTCCCCGCATTCAGATCCTTGAGTTCTTCAGTCCAGTCCACTTCCAAAACTATTTCCATTATATTTTTTAAAGTTTGCCCTTTTGAAATCAAGAACCCTCTTTGCAGATCTATTTTTTGTTTACCATTCCATTTAGTTTAAACAGAATTTGCTCATGATCATTCAAACCAAGGTTGTCCTCTGCAACCAATCCCCTACAACCAGTTCTTCTATGAGGTCCTCACTACTCACTAGTACCAAATCTAAAATGATATCACATCTTGTTGGTTTGGTGACTATTTGGTAAATAAATCTGTCATCTGTCCTTGTGTTGACCAGAATCCTTCTGATTCAGTGTGTGGATTGTAGACTAGACCATGGAGCCTTCTGTGACAAGATCTCCAGGGTACAACCTGGAACTGACTGTGCCCCCTTAACTCTCCAGCCTGCACTGTCTCTCAGAATGCTTTGCTAGTGATAAGCAGAAAATCCCTCCAGACACTGTTATCACTCAGCACTACAGCATGTGGACCCCCACATCCAGCTAGGTTGCATGAATGCTCTTAGAGCCACTGAGCTGAGAGTTCCAAAGCACTTCAACTAAAACATTGTTTTAGGTAAAATATAAAACAGGTTTCTTAACTACATAAAGATGGATTTTAAGTGATTATAAGGGTAGGCATAAAAGTTTCGACATACTTACCAAAGAAAATGAAAGATAAGCACACAATCTAAATCTGAAACCTTATTTCACTAAAAGAACAGGAGTACTTGTGTCACCTTAGAGACTAACAAATTTATTTCAGCATAAGCTTTCATGGGCTACAGCTCACTTCTTTGGATGCATAGAATGGAACACACAGACAGGAGATATTTATACATACAGAGAACATGAAAAGGTGGAAGTATGCATACCAACTGAAAGAGTCCAATCAATTGAAATGAGCTATCATCAGCAGGAGAAAAAAAACCTTTGAAGTGACAATTGTGATGACCCATAGAAGATGTGAGGAGCACTTAACATAGAGAAATAGATTCAATTAATGTAATGACCCAACCATTCCCAGTCTCTGTTTAAACCTAAGTTAATTGTATCTAATTTGCATATTAATTCACTAGGTATTTAGAACACACAATTTTCTCACCCCAATGGTTGTTACAGTTATTTATACACAGGCTTCTACCTTAAGCCTGGACCAATGACCTGAGTTGTAGTCTTTGTCTTCTCAGCATTCTTGTTGCTTCCAGTGTTGGTGGGGGAGGAAAAAGTGAAAGGCATGATGCTACTGTCCCTTATTTTGTACCCTCAGTCCATGTTCCTGGAAAATAGTAGCCCAGGCGTGTGCTAATGGGCTTTTGCTGAGTCACAGGTTGAGCAATCCCCTTCGTGTGGATTTGTGCAACTGTCATTGAATTGTAAATCCCTTGACTACAACTCCCCTGCTGGTTAATGGTTGTTGAACACTTTCCTGGGTGGAGATCAGCTCCTTTGTATATCACTAGCAAACTCAGACCATATTTCAGTAACAACCATAAAGCAAAATCTCATAATTTGATACATACTAATGATATACTTATTTTGAGAGAAGAATGGGTTTCAGCAGATCATGACCTTTCATAAGATATCTTACATGACATGTTTTGTATGAAATATATCATAATTCTATGCCAGGGGTGAATATGGGGGTTCCATGGTGCTGCTTGGAAGTACAGAGTGCCACACCTTCTCTTCCATAGGTCAGCTTGCTTCATTTGCCCTGGACAGGTCTTATATGTACCTCTTCTTGTGCATTCCCTTATTCAAACTCATTCTGGCCACTGGTTGTATTAATTCTGCTCCTGATAAATTACCATTATTCCTATGACCCTCTTTCTGTCCAGAGGAGTAACAAAAACACACATTGGTTTTCCAGTGATGCAGCTGCTTTTTAGCATAATTTTTGCCTGGTCAAAGTATAGTCATTAACTCTTAATACCCCACAGTGTCTCTGTCTGGTGTTTACCTGCTACAGGTCCTGTCAGCAATAGTGGATCCGCATACACATAAACATGCATAATACATCACTATTCATAGAAACAATTTATATCATCCAGAATTCATAAATTTGCACAAACAGATTCCCAGATCCTCACACCATCTCTCCTCTTTCCTTCAAGAGTAACATTCAGCATAATTGTTTTCTGGGAGCAGCGCCAAAAGGTTTCCAATCCTTTGCTTCTTGGGATCAACAATGGGCATGCCATCTGGTCAATCTCCTCTGCACTACATTCAACAGGGCTTCCTGGTTAGTCTGCAACACAGCCAGTGAGCCCCAATCAAGCGTGAGTGAGTGAAGTAGTGTCTAATTTCCATATGTGAATCCTAGAAGGGAAAACTAATCCTTTTCCATGACTGAGATCCAAAAGGCTTTGGAAGATAGATCTAAATATAGCAATTAGATTTAAATACTGTCACATTTCATGGTATTTGAATAACTTGCTCTAATGTGGAATCATCTCTAGTTTGCTGTATTCCAAACTTCAAAGCTAAATGTATGGAAGCATTTTAATAAACCTAAATAAATCAAGACAACATGTAAACAGAAATATAATGGTAATAAATGATAAAACCTTTTCATCTGTTCCCAACTGAAAAGGGAAAATGCTGATTGAAATGAATGCTTATTTATCTGTGATATTGTCAGGGTTCCCTCCTCATGCTGAACTCTGGGGTACAGATGTGGGGACCCGCATGAAAGACTCTCTAAATTTATATTCCTCCAGTTTAGATTAAAAACTTCTACAAGGCACAAATTCTTTTCCTTGGAGGGTATTGCTACAACCACCAAGTGATTTAAACAAACATTCAAGAGGGGCCACTTGGAGCCCTATCTCCCCCAAACTCCTTCATCCCCTTTCCTGGGGAGGCCTGAGAATAATATGTCAATGAAACAGGTTAACAAGGTGGATTTTTAGGACACTAAAAACCAATCAGGTTCTTAAAAGAAGAATTTTATTATTAAAAAAAAAGTAAAAGAAGCACCTCTGTAAAATCAGGATGGAATGTGATTTTACAGGGTAATAAAAAGATTTAAAATACAGAGGATTTTAAAAACAGGAATAAACCTCCCTCTTGGCATAGGAAAATTCACAAGCTAAAACAAAAGAAAATTGAATTCATTTCCTTACTATTACTTACAATTTCTGTAATTTTAGATGTATCATTTCAGTAGGAGCTGGATTACCTGCTTGGTCTCTCTCTTTGTAACAAGAGGTAACACACACAAAAGAGCACAAACAAAACCTCCCTCTCCTTCTCAGATTTAAAAGTATCTTCCTTCCCCATTGGTCCTTCTGATCAGGTGCCAACTAGGTTAATTGAACTGATTAACCTCTTACAGGTAAGTAATTTTGTACCTCTGACCAAGAGGGATTTTATATTACTGCATACATAAAGGTTATTACCTTTCTCTTTATATTTATGACACCCCCCCCCAAAATCACAGATGGTGCTGGACAGCCTGTTCCACACTGGCTATGATTTCTTCCTGGAGACCTAGGAGAAAACAGAGTTAATAAGACACATACACCTTTAGATATACTACTGATTGTATAAAAACTAACAATATTTCCCACATTTCAAGGATGATTTTAGCTGTTTGATTCTGGGAAACTTTCATAGGAGAGTGCCTCAGCCACTTTGTTAGAAGCTCCTGAAATGCGTTGCATTTCAAAATTAAAATCTTGGAGAACTAAACTCCACATAAGAATTTTTTTGTTATTTTCCTTGACGCTATGAAGCCACTACAGGGCAGCATGGTCAGTTTGCAGATGGAAATGCCATCCCCAAACACATGGGTGCAGCTTTTCAAGAGCATACACATTGGTGTAACATTTTTTTTCGTTGACTGACCAGTGGCTTTCCATCTCAGACAATTTTTTGCTAAGAAACAAGACAGGATGGAATTCTTGATCTGGTCCTTCCTCCATTAAAACTGCTCCCACACCACGCTTGGACGCATCTGTGGTTACTAGGAAAGGTTTGTCAAAGTGGCCACAGTTTGCTGTCCCAGGCCAATGGAGTTGGTGGGAAGCCGTGGCCAGCACATCCCTCAGCCCGCACCGCTTCCCACAGCTCCCATTGGCCTGGGAGAGGGAACCGCGGCCAGTGGGAGCAGCAGTCTGCCGAACCTGCTGATGTGGTAGGTAAACAAACTGGCCTGGCCCGCCAGGGTGCTTACCCTAGCAAGCCGCATGCCAAAGATTGCTGACCCCTGTTCTAGTCTGTAAATAAACACTAGTTTTGTTTAATCTAGGATAAAACAGTCAAAACCAATTTACCTTGAAATATACTGAACTTGGTTGTCAAGAAAGACAGGGAAAATTGAAATATACAATGTAAACTTCATCTGAAGCAGTGCCACAGAAGGTACTGAGGGTATAAGTGCATGCACAAGACAAGCCAAATGAACTGAGGATACCATCATAGATTTCTGTGGAGCTGACACCATTGCTGCTCTTTGAATCTGCTTGCAGAGGATGAAGATAATAGACCTGACAGCCCCTCCGGTTCTGTAATAATCCTTCCTGCAGTGAGTCTAGATTTGCTCCTTGCCAACAGCTCCACTGATCTATGATGAAGACAGGATTAATTGTTTAAAAGATCAATCTAATAGCAAAATAATAATAAAAAAACCCAAAACATGTATGCAACTCTTTTGTATCAGTATGTAGTAGAATTCCATGGTGTGGCTAAAAACAAAGCTAATGAGGAAGAAGAGCCAATGGTTATTGGCAATGCATTAGTCATCTGTATCAAAGTTTCATAATGAAGGTTTTCTCTAGACAGCTACAGAGAAGGGTTTGTCTTAAATACAATTACATTTAAGAATCATACAATATCTTAATGATATTGGGACAAATTCATCCCTCCTGTAGAGTGGCTCTAGTTCCCTAGGAATCTCTGGGCAAAATTAAAAGATGTAAAGTAATTCAGGATAGAACAATGTAAAAATTTTAGATTGTGCATTTGAGTGGCTTGGAGGTGAAGTGAAGAAGAGAGATGGGGTGATAGCTAGAGACTTAGGTGAAGTTAAAGGATACATTTTGGGGATAGGAGAGACTAGAACATTGTGAGGGGAGGAGCCATTAATAGTCTGAGGGGCTTAGAATAGAAACAAGAGGTGTCAGGAGGCAAGAGATGATAGGGTCAGTGCTTAGAGAAGAGCAGGTAGTGTCTGTATTAGAGAGGGAGATGTTGAGGAGATCAGGGAAAACAGTGGGGAGGAGGATGTCTGTAGTGGATATCACCAAGCTTCTCTATGAAGACATTGAAGTTCCTGTGATGTGAAGGAAGAGCATGTGTAACAGCACATCCCTCGGCCCACGCCACTTTCTGCAGCCCCCATTGGCCTGGGACAGTGAACCACGGCCAGTGGGAGCTGCGGTAGGCCGAACCTCCTCACGCAGCAGGTAAACAAACTGGCCCGGCCCGCCAGGGTGCTTACCCTGGTGAACCACATGCCAGAGGTTGCCAACCCCTGATGTGGAACATCATCCTTCAGGGACTCCAGTTACGCACTTGGATTGCTAGCCTTGCTGAAGCCTGTGTCACCATGCCTACACTATCATTGTTACCCATGTTTGGTAGATTAAAGAGAGCATGGGTTTGCCTACACATGCTACAATCACACAGTTCAATTGTAGTGTTGACGCACATACCCTACATGTGAAATGGGTCAGGAGTACGAAGAGTATGATGCTAAGTTTTTTTGGAGACAATTTCCTGCAAGGCTCAGTTCAGAGGGAAATATTTCATCAGATATGAATCACAGAAAGGAAATGCAAATGTTCTTCTAAGTCTTTTGTTAAAAGTTGTACAGAATCTTTCCCCAATCTTTCACATATAATACAAGTATACACACACAGGGCATGATACTGATCTTTTTTTACATCAGTGTAACTCCACTGAGTTCTGCAGTTACCTTTGGCAGACAGATTCTCTAATCAGTTTCTGGCCCCTGTAAGCTACCCGGGAAGCACAAAGGGGCTCGACAATAGCCATAAGTAATGAGGACTCCCTTCTGGCAACATCAAGCCCTGTCTCTGACCCTGAATCTTCCTAGTAGAGGAATAAAGATGTGGAAAAGGACATAGTTAAGCAGAGAGAATCTAAGCCTTAATTTACACAGACGTTAGTGAGATTAAACTCAAGTCCGATTGAGTAACACTAGTGCAAAGCAAGCAGAGGTGAGATCCAGCTCAGGCCTACAAATGCGACTCATGCGTATTGGTACACAAATCTTTACAATTTAGCTGTGAATATCAGAGGGATTTTTATTCCAATTTTCTTACCACATTGATTTTGCAAAAATAAGCAGTGTTAAACAGAATGCAATATTTTTACTCTGTACAGAAACTGAAAAAAATGATTAATGTCTTTGTGATTTAAGGAATTTTCAACTGGAACTTGTTATGCAGCTGCTATATTTCCACTTCAAGGCTTTCATGACAGATTGTGCATTAACAAACTAGCCTAATAATAACCCTGGACCAATGTGCCTTTGAAATTAATCATAGCTACACAGCATTTCAATCACTTAAATTGGCATGAAACTACAGTACACTGATGGAAGTTTAAAAATGAACAATCAGGAGGGAGATAAACTTCAAAAAATACTCACTCTGGATATCATACTGTGCAAGTGCAATACATGTATTTTGTTTAAAATATTCACATGCTGCATCAGTTCTTTAATTTGTGATGGTGTTAAATATTTTATGCATTGTCTTTATATTTGGTCTGCTCAGCTGTGCATACATCCATTTTGTTTATCAGTAATCCCAATGTGTAACACAGTTATTCAAAAACAGCTTTCTTTAATAAATGTGTAATGTCCCACATTACATTCCCAGCACATTCTAATTAAATTCTTTTCCATTTCATTCTGTCTATAGTCTCAAAGGGTTATAGCAGCTGAAGAATATTTGACAAAATTCAGCCAAACAAAATATCTTGAAGTTGAGACATTCATCTTGGCACTGAATGCTATTTTATTCAGTTCAGGCATTCAAATGCCACCTTTACACAATAACAAAAAATATTGTATTCCACTCTAAGCAGAGAGGCTGTGAATCAATAATTATCATTCCCAACTCATTGTATTTAGAAAGTTAATGTATTTAGTGTGACCTATGGACAATGGAATGCAAAGAGAAAGAAACAGCTGAATCACATTATTTTGTAACCTATAGTGGTGATTAATGCATTATTGGTTTTAAATTTATTAGTGCTGCTGATAAGGCCAAAAAAGACAAATTACTGGATTTGATAATTAGGCTCAGCATAATGAGAAATTATGTGTAAAATCCAGAGGTTTCTCTTCACATGGGTTTGTTTGAGTCTCATCAACTTCCATTCATGTAAGTTTCTACCCAGTGAAGTTTATTCTAATATTCAAGGTTGAAAAGATGCCAAAATACAAAGTAATGCTCAGCTGGAAGTTTTATTAGATGGTTTTGCACCAAACCAATCTCTCAATTTCAAATTATTTCCATCCAAACTCCAAAGTTTACCCAAGTTTCATGAAATTTGGCAAATAAGATTTGATTTTTGAGTTTGTAATGAAAACCTTATCTGCACAAACTTTCCAGGTTTATTAATGAAATCTTTGCATATCTTTGCTATTGAATACTTGGTAGTCTGTGGCCACTCACAGTATCAAATAAGCATATACTGCAAGCTACTGAAGTTAATGGAACTATCCACAAGACTAATATGAACAGGATTTGTCTTATTACCTCCTCCATGTGCATTCATTCTTTAGTTAGTTTCTAAAAAATAAATTAACTCTTCGTAGTATTTGTTGGAATAATATGAAAAGTCCCTCCAAAATAGGGGAAAGCCAAGCTCCTCCTTTCAGGGTATTTGAACAGTATCAGAGAAAAATGTCCATGAATTTTATATTAATTTTGATTTAATGAGCAGGGGAGAGTGAGGCGGTGCCCCAGAGCAATGGTGACCCCTCTGGCCAAGTTGGGTTGCAGGCCCTGGGCTTATATATCCTAGCTTCCAGTTAGCCACCCCATCCTTCTGCTTCCTAACCCTTTTATCCTTCCAGCTTCTGTCCAACTGCCAATCAGCAGTGGCCGGCAGTGACTGTATTAACGCTTTGGTTGCTGGGCTAGTGAGAGATACATATACCCATGACAAGGAATTTAGCACTTGATCTGCAACATGCTAACTGCACTCAATTTACAATGAAATCAATAAGAGTTAAAAGGGCACTAAACGTGTTGCAAGTTCATGCCTATATAGTATTTACACAGCATAAAATGCATACTTCAGAGCCCTATGTATCCTTTCTTAATAAACTACCCTTGTCTCTGTACCCCTCGCAGCTAATTATTTTACCCAAAACTCTAATGAGACTGCAGATCCTTCAAGATAATTCAGGCTATTTTGCTCACTGGCATAGAGAAATCCTTGACAGCACAGAGTCAGCATAGCTGCCTCTATACCATCTTTGCTCATAGCCTCCTGTTTAGGGAGCCCATTGTGGAGGAAAAGAGGCATAGCTGGAATATGCTACACTCCAGTGATTCCCAAATGGCATAAAAACTCCTGGTAGGCTCTGCAGTGGGTTGTAAGTCAGAGGAGTCCTAAGTGTCCAAAAGAGCTGTGATTTTCCTGTGCAATATTTTACCCAGGTAGATTGGTGGCCTGCTTTATATTTCCTAATGTGTTGAAAAGGTGAGCACGTTTATTTTAACAAAGAATTCAAAGCTACAGGACATTACAGCCATATATCTTTTCTTGTGATCTGAAAGGCCTCCTGTTCAGTGAGACAGTGTGCTAATACAGCAGGACAGTCATTGTCTCCATTGCTTAAGCTTTGTTTGGACTGTAAACTTTTTGGTTAGTTTTTGATCTGTCCTAAAATGTTGTTACCTTTTATGCATTATGTTCTGTTTCTTTTGGACCTGGTCAAAAAATTTCCAGTGGATCAGTTTTCTATGGTAAAATGCTGCTTCAATGAAATTGAAGCATTTATGGGAATGTATCTACTTAGTCATTTTTATAGGAAATTATTGAAATGTTTCATTTTGATAAGGTTGAAATATTTAGTTTCAATGTTATAATTTAATTTAGACTATATTCTTTGACCTTGTTATAATTTTATAATATAAGTAAAATATCAATTTTATATCATCTTATAGTATAATATAAATGCAAGGTGTCAGTTTTATTAATTGTGTTGTATTATATTCAATTATATATTAGAAATGATAAAATCAAAACAAAATGTTTTGATCTTATAGAAATGAAATAATCATAGGTTATCTGCAGTGTTTGTAGAACTAGGGCTATAAGTACATTTTAGTACCCTGTCGTTTCCAGGACAAATGGAACTAAAGGAATATTATATCTGAAAGCCAGTAAAGTAGACATTTTGCATGGCCACTTCAAAAATAACCCTGTCTTGTATATAAAAGATTGTTTGTTTCCAATGCATATAATATATTTTTATGATAATGTATTGGATATACGTCCAGCCAAATCCTTGTATGTATTCAGATTTCTTTCATGCTGAATTTTCTTTGTAAATTATGAGTGACACAAACATACTATCTAACAATTACTCTATATTTATTTACATATGAATGGACTAGTAGAAGCCTTTTCTTTTCATGAAATGGGCCAGAAAAATTTTAATTGTGGCATTGTGCTAAATATTATTTCATAAGACTATAAATCCATTTACAATTATTGCTAAACTTCTTTTTCCTATGGTTCCTTTATAAAGCTTTTAGGGACAGGAGTCATCTTTTTGTTCTATGTTTTAACAGTGCCTAGCACACTGGGTTCTGACCCATGACTGGGGCTCCTAAGTGCTACAGCAGTACAAATAATACAGAATTGTAATACAAACATCAAGCTCATGCAATTATCTTGAGGAGAAAGTGAATGAGTCAAATTTAAGCCATTTGAGCTCTTCTGTGGTTAACTTGAAAGTGGTTCACACATTTTTTATGAGAGAATTGGTTCATATGATATGCAGGCTTTGAAATTAAATTAAAAAAAAGACCAAGTCAGAGTCAAAGTAAACCTTGTTTTTTTTCCATGGGGAAATCTCACTGTAGACTTTAAAGAAAGGTTTGGTCCAATGGACTCATAATATTTTATTGCTTTGCATCAGTTTGTTAGTTTGCCAGAACTGGAAGCAGGACTACACATCATCTGAGATGCAGCAATAGAATTCTGATCTCAAGAAAACAATATTCCTTTTCTAAAACTTAGCTATAACTGTTACACAAATCAAAGTATATAATAATACCAGCAGGCTAATAAGAAAAGTACTATATATGTACGAAGCCAGTGCCTCCCAGCACAAGGGTGGTTTTAATCTGACTTTTCTTGGTAGATCAGACTGCTGAACTCAAATCTATCCTCATTTACTAGGAAAACAAGTTTATGAATATGAAATAGGTTAACCAGTCACAGACATATGAGAAAAACCACATGACTTGTTTTGTGCCATGACACCAAAACAATGGTCTCCAACTTGAAATACATTATCAATAGCAGTTTCTATATCTGTATAAGGCAAACAAATCCAAAACTTTCCTAAACTTAGTTCACAGAGAAGAACAAATTTTGAGCAAACCATTGTGGTCTTGTGGATTCAGCTTGAACTCTATCCAAGGTAATTTTGAATATTTTTGTGGTTTGAGTTATCTTACCTCTAGTGAAATTTCAGAAGGAAATGTTGCTACAAGCTCATACCGGAGAATAATATTAAAGGTCTCACTGTAGCTCTTAAAATCAAATGCCTACAGACTAAACAGTGAAAGCTCAACTTTCATTCTCCATAGACTCATAGACTCATAGGTCAGAAGGGACCAATATGATCATCTAGTCTGACCTCCTGCACAAGGCAGGCCACAGAACCCTACCCATCCACTTTTATAACAACCCCTAACCCATGACTGAGTTATTGAAATCCTCAAAATTGTGGTTTGAAGACCTCAAGCTG
>NC_133769.1:281094063-281110212 GCF_003597395.2 Chelonoidis abingdonii | reverse complement strand
TGTGTCTCTACCTGCTGCCTCTGTCTCAATCATGCCCTTCCAACTCTGTGCCTGGCAGTCCAAGCCTCACACCGCACCACAGGCCACCAACAAGCACTGGGCTGCTGGGAGACCCCTACCCCTTCCCTTTTCTGGCTTCTTGGTTTCTCTGCCTTGGTCTCCCCTGTAACCTCCCCCTGGTAACTCCCACTGAAACTCCCCTGTTAGCAGCCCTGTTTGCTGGCTCCTATGCCGCTGCAGCTGTCTGTGCCGCTGGCGGAGTGCCTGGCTCCTTATATAGGACTCCTAATCAGGTAAGCCCCGCCCCCAACTCAGGGCTCAGCCTCGCTCCCAGCACATGGCCCCTAGCAGCCTGCACACACACTCACTCACACACAAACTCCACAATACAATCCACAAACTACAAAAACCTGCTCCTCCAACAGTACTCCCACTGAAACTCCCCTGTTAGCAGCCCTGTTTGCTGGCTCCTGTGCCGCTGCAGCTGTCTGTCAATGTATCATTATGTGTCAATGTATCATCCATGGCATATGCTTAGTTGTTCAAATAGAACTGCTAGCTAGGTGAGTGGTGAACTCAACTCACTGCTTATTTTGCAATAAATGTTTGTTTTATTGCTTCCTCATTCTCCCGCAACCTTCTCACTTGCCTGCTTCATCTTGTCACCAATATACCTTGTAAGGTTTCTGGGGAAGTTTTGCTATCAGAATGGGAGGTTGCAAACATGTAGTTATTTGGCCTTGCCTTTCAGAGCCTAAGATTTTCCTAGCTATGTGATGTTTAGTTTTCAGCTGGCAGTGTTTGAGCATACAAAATTGCTGACTGCAGTACAGTCAAATTCTGGGGTAACAGCCTCATATTCCCATGTTCCTGTGTTGGCTGGACTCTCTGCCTGTTCACCTAGCCAGTGGGATGGCTTAAAGTTAACGGCTAAAACAACATGAGTAAATGGCTCTTAGTTCCCTATGTGTCATCAAACTGTTCTTTGGTGGAGGAGTGGAAACTGTGCGATGAGAGGTTGCTAAAAATGTCAGGTGCTAAGCCAATATGGAAAAGGACAACCCTCACTGTGTGTACGTACACTTGTAGGTTGCTGGCGAGGGAGGAAATGTTAAACCATCCGATGGAGGAGAAGAAAACGATAAGATGTGATATCCTCGATATCTGTGAAACCTGACGAAAGAAGGAGTTGGAAGTTAACTGGAAGGATGGAAGCGCTGTGAGGCTTGGAAAGGTAGATGGCGTTAGAAACATTGGAGGAGTCAGATTTATCGTCAGTAAGGATTGGGTTTCGAAAGTCATATCATGACATCTAATATCATCTCATATTGTTGTGCTGCATCTTCAGATGGAGTCAAAAGCTATACTCAAGGTCATCCAGACCTACGCTCCCACAAGTGCAAATGAGGATAAAGAAGTGGAAGAATTCTACCAAGAGCTCGAAAGAGCCCTCACGCAAAAGTCCACTTACACTGTCACTATGGGAAATTTCAACGCTGAGGTTGGGTGAAGGAAATCTGGCAAAAAGTTCATAAGGAGATATGGCAGCGACAAAAGAAATGACAGAGGACAAAGGCTGGTAACGATGACAGAAATGAAAGAACTGTACATGGCAAATGTCCCTGCCAGCAGGTATATGGGATCTTGGGGAGCAATTACCACACAGGTGGGGTGCCAATTTTGTCCCTGCCAGCAGGTATATGGGATCTTGGGGAGCAATTACCACACAGGTGGGGTGCCAATTAATTTCTTTATTAAAGGAAAAAGGAAGTGGTGGGAATTTAACAATAAAATACGAAGGGATGGGTTGTATAGGGTGTTTACAATAGACAATGATGGGGGTTTTATTGAAACAGTGTAGGGAGTTCTAAACAGTGGGGTACAGTAAGTGGGGTTCAGCACATGGCATACAGTTACAGTCAATAGCAACCTTAACTTTATATAGGAACAATTTCTAGATACAGTGTGAAATGCAAAATTGTAAAAAAAGAAATGCAAAATAAAATGCTAGCTTCTATATAAAATGGTTAACAATCTTGGATAGAATGTTAGTGGCTGTGGCGCTATATACAAATGTAACACAATGGTATTAATGTAAATACACCAAGTATATCAGCAATATGGATGTAAGTGAATCATGGCAATGTAGAAAATTACTGATTTTAATTTTGTGAGCTGTGATGCAAGAGTGTACCTAAAAGCTGGGTCAAGGAACGGGGGAGGGTGCGGGAATGTATTAGTGCAACTGATGAGAGGGTGAGTGCCAGCTGGAAGCAGTGAGGAACACTTTGAAGCCCTACAAGGTAAGGACAAACAGGGTTAGAGAGAGTTTTAAGCACACAGAGGGGGAGATATGAAGTGGGGAAAACAGACAAAATTATACAGGGGGAGAACCAGCAATGGGTTTGGGAAAGTCAATGGAGCAAGGCAGTTTGTAACAGAGAGACACGGTAGAAGCACATTGGGGGGGATCGAGCGCGGGAAAAAACAGACAAAGTTTATACAGAGGGAGAAGCAGCAAAAACCTTTATCTACTTAACTAACAACTAGGCAAAGAACACATATCACAATTCTAAGTCAAACGATAACAACAACTATGGGAGCAACAGAACAGCAAACTATAACAAGGCAGTGTGAAACTTACAAGCTTTATTATTACTTAAACTATGACTTATTAAACTAAAAACAAATTATGGTGCACCTTTATGTTTTGGGGAAGTCACAGAGGCAGAGTGGGTATGTGCCCAGGGATGGTGGCTGCCAGCAGTGGATACAGCTGGAAGCAGAGAGTCCCTAGGCAAAGGCCACAGGAGCAGAGCTTAGCAGCGGCACAAACTTATTTTATTGCAGCAAAGTGCCTTCGGAGTTTAAGGAGAGGTTTTAAGACACAGACCACAGGGTTTAAAGCTTTGAGTCTTGTTGCGGGGAGACAGGGCCAGCAGCTAAAATAAATAATAGTTATAGAAGTTTCACAGAGGGATTTACCATCCCCCAAAGAAGCAGCAGAGGCAAAGCAGCAAGAACATCAGAAGAGGCTAGGTTATGGTCTCAATAATTCAGGAGGATCTCTCAGCAGGCAATTCTTCTTCGTGGGTTATTGTTTTTCAAAAACCGGGGGGGTGTTACGCCTTTTTTTGCAAAAAAATAAAAAAAAACGAGAGAGCAGATGAAAGGACGCCCAGAACCCCTGGATGATCAGACCAGCAGAAATGCCCAGAACTTTTTGATTTAGCTTTTAAAAAGTGGTCTGTTTTAAAGGCAAACTCATGCAGTTTCCCGCAGGACTTCTGATAGGCTCCCTCTGTCACAGGGAGGAGAGGAGGCAGGGACAAACTGTGGTGATGCGAGCACAGAGACTGTCTGGGGCAGAAGTCCTAGTTGCAATAGGTTGATTCAAAAGCACATTGAGGCCTATGACTCATTTGCCCAAGATCTTAAAAACACTAATGGTCTTTGCAGCTGGCTGGACATTGCCTACCCTACACCGAGCCCAGGTTTTAACAAGGGTGATAACAGGACTAACCTTTGAACAGGGCAGGTGGTCCCACTTAGCACAACTGGCCATCCCTTTGAGGAGGGAATGCTTTGTTAAAAACTTTAAAGGGGCCCTCCCTTTGAGAAGGGCAGTGGCCCTGGTAAACAACTTAACAGCCAGGGAGAGGAGGCCACAGGAGAACAAAAACAGAATGGAGTATGGGGACAGCTGTAAGAAACAAAATGGAATAGGGGGATAGCTGTAACAGACAGCAGACACTTGGTACAAAAAAAGATTGCAGAAAGGTGGACGTGGATCACACCAAACACAAAGAGTAAGAATGAAATTGACTATATTTTAGTCAATAAAAGGAGCATCGTTTAAGGTGTTTCTGTGGTGCAGCCTTTCAACACCAGCAGTGAACATTGCCTGCTTAGAGCAAAGTTGATTTTGACAAAGTAGTGGAAAAGAAAGCTTTACAGATGGCAAACAGGAAACAGCACCTGAAGACATTTGCTGAAGCAAAGCTGAAGAAAGCAATTTCTGGGTTTGACTGGAGCCAGACGGAAAAGTGTGATGAAGGCTATAATACCTTTGCTGACAAGCTGAGATGTTGCACAAAAGCAGCTGAAATTGAAAAGACGAAGAAGGAAAAGGGAAGAATCTCGAACGAAACAAAAAGCTTGTTAGAGAAGCGGAGAAATATGAAAAGGAGCTTGGATAACAACCTCGAGTACTCCATTCTGTGCAAGTTTATACGGCAAAAACTGAAGGATGACTTTGAGAGCTTCCGGAAAGAAAAGCTCCTTAAAATAGCTGAATCAGGCAAGAACCTCAGGACATGCAAGTGGGAATTGGTGCAGTATAGATTGTGTGTAACAGCATTGAAGAACAAGGATGGAGAGACAGTAATTGACAGAGCAGGGATGGAGGAGGTCTGCAAGGACTTCTATACAAAACTGTTCAAATCAAGAATCAACATCCCTCTCCCAACACTCCAAGAGTCAGAAGAATGCGTCACCCCAATAATCGTCATCAAAGTCTGAAGAGCACTACATCAGTTGAAGAAGGGAAAAGCTCCAGGCAAATATGTTATAACGTCAGAAATGATTTCCACAGGAGGCAAAAAACTTTGGAAGGCCCTCGCTTTAAGATTCAGTCCATACCTCGAAGAAGGAAAAATACCATCAAGCTAGAAGGAGTCAAATACCTTTTTGCTGTACAGGAAGTGGTATCGAGAAAATCTTAAGAACTATTGCCCTATATGTCTACTTGCTCATATCTCTAAACTCTTTACAAAGGTGATAACTTACTGACTCTCACAGAGTCTGGATGAACAACAGCTGAGAGAGCAGGCAGTGTTTTGAAGAAATTTCAGCATGATCAACCATATTTACCTTTAGCCAGCTCCTAGAAAGAGCGAGGGGATGCAAACTATGAAAAGGCCTTTGATAGTGTCAAGTTCAATGCAATATTAATGGCTCTTGCAGAGCACAATATTAATATGCAGTACATCAGTTTGTTGAAAGAAGTGAATACTGGATGTACAACAGACATTACTCTCCTCAAAACTCCCCTCTGCATCCCGGTCGAGAAAGATGTAAAGCAAGGAGATATGATTTCACCAAAACTGTTTACTGCTTGCCTTGAAATGATTATGAACAAGATCAATTGGAGGAGTGGTATAAATATAAATGGAGAATGATTATGTATCTCAAATTCACAGACGACATCATACTAATTGCCGAAAGCACCAACCAGGTGCAGAGCATGCTACAAAGACTCAACAAGAAAAGCTGTCAGATCGGTCTGAAAATGAACCATTGCAAAACGAAATACATGCAATCAGATGTCTTATGAAAAGCCCGAATAATGGTAACAGGAGAAGAAATTGAAGAAGTGGAACCGTACGTCTATTTGGGCCAAGAAGTTAATATGCACCAAGACATGAACAGAGAACTCTCCCAAAGGATTCGGGGAGGATGGTGTGTGATTAATTCCATCAAGGACATCCTCAAAGGAAAAATTGACAAGACCACACATACATATCTTCAATTCAACAGTGCTGCCAGCCATGCTGTATGGCAGTGAAATGTGGGCACTGACAAAGACAGAAGAACAGTGGCTGTTGGTAGCTGAAAGGGCAATGGAATGAGCTATGATGGGAATTTCCCTTCTGGATCGTATCCCAAATGAAATTATTAGAGAACGCAGTGGTCTGAAAGATATTGTCATGGAAAGCAGATATAATAAGATACGATGGGCAGGCCACATAGCACGGTTCACGGACAATAGGTGGACCGCAATCATTATTGAGTGGTACCCGCAAGAATAGAAAAGACCACCTGGTTGGCCTCCAAGAAGATGGGAAGATGACACTTTTAAATGTTTCAGATGAACGTGGAGAAGAAAGGCAAGAATGCGAGAAGAATGGCGGATGTGTTGTGATCAGTGCAGTTTTGGCGATAGCTGTAGACTGATTGTACCAGGTGATCCAAACTGGACTCTCATGTTGGACTACATCTTCCATGGTAAACCCTGGCCAGGGATGTGTATGGTGCAACCAACTCCCCTCTCCATGAGGACAAACTAAAATCATGGGAGACAATCTGACTAGGGAGTCAAACCTTTATAGGAGAATGAGAGTCTGAAGTACCCAAACATCATCTCCCACGAAGCATCATGGCAGCATTCCAAATCAAAATATTTCTGTTTTCAGCCCATATAGGTAGATAGATAACATACATACATTTATAGGCTGAAAACATATATATGGACCAAAACCAAAACTCATTTATATCATTTCAATGATATTTTCCACAGAAGAAAATACTGTAGCCAGTAGGAAAACAGAGGCCCTCATCTGCCTTTGGGTTCCAGTCCAGGGACCCTGTGAGGAAGGTCTTGCTTCTTCAGACTCCTCACTACATCCCTGGATTACTTCTTACCTTGGCCTTCCTTCAGGCCCTTTCCCATAGCTCCAAAGGCTTTCTGTACATCTGTCTCTCTCTAGGCCTTTCCACTACTCCAGGGATTGGCAACCTTTGGCATGCAGCCTGCCAGGTGGGCTGGGCTGATTTGTTTACCTGCCACATCCACAGGTTTGGCCGATCACAGCTCCCTCTGCATGCCAGTGGCTCACCTCAGGTCCCGTGTCCCTCCCAGACCCCAGTGCCCTTTACCTCAGGGTTCTGCCCCAGCAGTACCCCCACTGTCTGGGTCTCCCCTCCCAGAGAAACCCTCACCCTCTACACCCACCTTGCCTCAGTAGCTACTGCCAGTCATCATCTAGCCTCTGCTCACTGGGGCAGACTGCAGTCTGTAAACCACTCATCACTGGCAAAGGGGATTTGGACTAGTTGCCTCTGCCTAACCCCAGTACCTTTCTTTAGGCCTTGCACAACCCCACTGAGGGTTTACCAGGCTGGAGCTCCGCCACTCCCTTGCTCTATTCCCCAGCACTGTTCCAGTTCAGGTACCCTTTTCTCTCAGGCAGCCAAGTCCTTCTCTCTCTACAGCTAGAGAGAGACTGACTCAGTCACTGGCTCACAGCCTTCATATAGGGCCAACTGTGGCCTGATTGGGGCATGGCCCCAGCTGTGGCTGCTTCCTCAATCAGCCTAGCATTTTTTCTCAGGAGCCAGGTAACTGCCCTGCTACAGTATATCTAATTGTACTATCTCCATAGTTAAGAACAATTTTTCATGGATTAAATCATTCCTGCTTTCTGAAGCTCCCTTTCTAATTGCCTTTTTACTCAATAACACATCAGATAGGATAGCAGCACTAGCTGGACATTCATCGCTTATTCAGGTCAGTGACATGAAGTGTGCCCACCAGTCCAGACATCATAATGACCACAAAACTGGATAGTCTCATAGACTATCTGTTCATTCCAAATTCAGGGACACAAAAGGCCATTCCCATTATACTCACGTTGCCACCTTTAGATCCATCAGTTTCGATTTGGCAATGCTGACTCATTTGCCATGTATAAACTCATACATTTTATTTGTCATTTTTGATGGTCCTGCTGTTCCCTTTGTTTTAGAATATAATTGCAAATCCATAATTGGAGAGGCAACCATCAAGTTATCTTTGATTTCCAATTACTAAAGATTTTAATCTCTTCCAATTTTTCCTTTTCACTCAAGACTTTTACTGACTTTTTGCCTCTGTTAGCATGTGGAAGTTTCTGCTCTCCAGTTACATCTTGCCTATTTAATTCCCAGCAGTCCTCGTATATTGTTTATTTCTCTTATCTCCACTGTTTTTATTAAACATATTCCAAAAGGTTAAATCTAACAATATCATCATTAAATTGATAAGCATTTCTCTGGTAGATCCTTATATCACACCCAGTGGTGTCATAATACTCGCACATGTGATTCACAGAGTTTAGCCTCCTTCTCATCAGGGTTTCCTCCCTTTATGCTCATTACCCAACTCCTCTCTCAGCTGCCCTCTATCTTCTGTGGGGCCTGCCCAATCTCTAGGTGAACTAACTGAGCTCACTAGCCACTAGCTCTAGTTAACATTTTTAGTGCCAGTGTGTGGTATATATGCCATGTTCCAAAAACACAGACTGTATAAGTGTGCTGTTTCCCACTGTGGTCTTTCTAAGGAGAAAATTCAATAAAAGTTTGCTATTCTAAAACTATATCTGTGCAGTTTATTATTCAATACAAAAGATTTTTAGGTAATATGACAGCTAAATTCATATAGATTTCTACTCCAAAACAATGCAAGACTAATACTATGTGTCATGGAATCAAATTATGCATTGTCTTGCTTTTTAAATGTAACTTTTTATTGTTTTTGATAAAATGCCAGGGAAAATAAATATATTGCGCAGTTAGGATAGTATATGAATCCTGAGAAAAATCAATATACATATGTATTACAATTCTATAGATACATAAAACAAGAAGGGTAGTGTTATGTTTTGTGCTCTCCACACAATATTAAGAAAATAAGGAAACCACACAGACACAGGTGAGTACCAAATAACAATTTATAGTAACTATATATAATAAAAGGTTTTTTAACCAGCATGCTTGGGGGATGGGAGTGCCAGTAAATTAAAAGTGCTGGTTAACTCAGAGGAAGCAGTTTGGAGTGGGAGGCAGATGAGGGGCAGGGGCATGGGAGGGGCATGGGTCAGTTGATTTGGGCATGGGAGGAGGCTCAGGGTGCCAGACGGGGGAGAGCGCTCACCTCTGGCAGTTCCCCGCAAGTGGGTCCTTCTCACTGTTGCTCCTGGCAGAAGCACAGCTGGGTGACTCTGCAAGCAGGCATGCTGGACAGTTGCCAACCTTCACGTGGTAAATAAGCAGCCCAACTTCCACAATAAGCCAAAAATCTAGCTAACCCCATTTCAAAACAAGGCCAAAACAAGCCAATCCTAAGAACCCCAACACTCTGTGTGATTAGATCATGCCAGAGTGCAGTCTGGGACTGCGGTGAGTCAGCTGTGCACCCCTGACTCTATCCCCGCCTTGCCCTTGCTTGCCAGGAGCCCATCAAAAAAAAGAAGCAACAAGTTAAAAGCCAAAAACTAGACAACAAGCAACTCACAAACCAATTAAGCCAAAAAAGCCCAATTTCCATGTTCTTTTTGTGAGTGCGACATGTCTGGCATGCTGCTTCCATCTGCAGGCACCACCCCTGCCGCTCCCATTGGGCGCGGTTCCCAGCCAATGGGCTGGGAGAGGCAAAGTTAGTGCTTGGGGAGGAGGGACAGAGGCAGCATGCCTGCAGAGCTGCCTGGCCATATCTCCACCAGCAACAGCAGGGACAGAGAGGTGCTTCCAGGGAGCTGCTGGGGGTGATTGCCCCCACTCATTTGGTAAACCAAGTGGGGAGAGCCATTAGTGAGTTCTCAAACTATAAAAAGCAACAAAAAGTTCTGTGGCACCTTATAGACTAACAGATGTATTGGAGCATAAGCTTTTGTGGGTGAATACCCATTGCGTCAGACACAGGTGAAAGCTTATACTCCAATACATCTGTTAGTCTATAAGGATGCATCTGATGAAGTGGGTATTCACCCATGAAAGCTTATGCTCCAATATATCTGTTAGTCTATAAGGTGCCACAGGACTGTTGCTTTTTACAGATCCACACTAGCACAGCTACCCCTCTGATACTTGAAATTATAAAAAGGATATCATAGAATTCTTATACTCTACATGCAGAATTTTCTAAAGCACTGAGTGCTCCCCTCATTTTAGTCCCATTGAAGTCAAGGGTAAAATGTCCACATACTTAAATGGGAGCAAATTTAGGCCAATTCTAAGCATGTTTGAAAATCCCTCTCATATAAAAATCATTTTGCATGCAGTCTTAAATATGAAAACCTGGGACACAAAGGTGCAGAACCAATGCACAGCATTTAGGACTTTTATCTGCTGTTCTCCATTGCTCCAAGGGGTTTACACCAACCATTCTTTTTTTCCCCTCCTTTTTCTCCACTGTACCTAGGACTGGGTCACTCAATCAGTCTTCTGTAGGCTTGCTCATCCAATGCTCACTCCACATTCACTCTGTCCTTCTGTATACAAACTATCTACCATTTTCTTATGCTTCACCCACAAACTCTAGACTCAAATGCAACCTTATTCCCTTCATCCATCCTTTGTATGTGCCCATGCCTTGTCAGTTCTTGTCTTGCAGCTTCTCTCTGATAACTCAGACCTTGGACTCACTCCTGATGAGATCATTCTGCTTGTGGTACAGCAATGTTACCCTTCTCACTGCCCTCTAACATCTCATTTCAATGGCTTCAGTTCTTCTCCAGTGTATTTCTGAAGAGCTGGTCTCACCATGTTTTTTTTTATAGTTGTCCCTTAAGTAACCTGAGTATCTATTTAACATAAATCATTCTACTTATCTTGCACCAGAATTCTCATTGCTCAGCAGCTTTGTTGGCAGTTCTCTGTTGATTTCTCTTTTTGTCACTATCTAGGAACTTAAAAGCACATACCTGATTTAGGCTCTGGCCCTTGATGTTGATATTTATGTGTGGTGGCGGGAAGCCGCGGCCAGTACATCCCTCGCCCACGCCCCTTCCCGCCACCTCCATTGGCCTGGGATAGCGAACCGCAGCCAGTGGGAGCCGCGATCAGCCAAACCTGCCGATTCAGCAGGTAAACAAACTGGCCTGGCCTGCCAGGGTGCTTTCCCTGGCAAGCCATGCGCCAGAGTTTGCCGACCCCTGGTCTGAGTCCATTCCATGACTTTTTTACTTATTTTGTGGCCTTAATTTTTTAATTTCCTGTTCTAACTATGAGTCATCTGGACCAAATCTTCCTCACTATCAGCCATTAGAACAATATCATCTTCACAGATCCAACTTCTTACCCCTTCTATTTGGATTTGCCTTCTTATGAAGTCCATCATAATTATGAATAGTAATGAACTAAACATTGATCTTTTGTGAAGCTCAGCCTTCACCTCCAAACCGTCAGTTACACAAAAGAGTGTCCACACCTTTGTCATGGAACTGTTATACAAACCTGGACAAGATCCTCTGGGTACCCCATAATATCAGAATGGAGTCACTAGCAGTCATTTTGATTCTTTGCCAAATGCTTTTTCCAAATCAAGAGAAAAAAAATCCATGCTTGACATTTCCCTCCTGCTTCTTCTCCACTGTCTAGAAATGAACATACCATCTGTCGTCTCTTCCTTTGCTAAACCAGACTGCTCCTTTCCTAAAATGGGCATCACTATTCAAATAATATGACTATCTATGATTCTCTCTAACACTTTCATGCAGTGGGACAGCAATTTAATTCTGCAATATTTGGACTTGTCATGTATGTCATCTTTTTGTTTGTATATGTGTACCAGTATGGACTTTATCCATTCTCTTGAAATTTTCTTCTCTTTCTCTTCTTTCAATCAACCATTACCATTCTTTTTTAAACAAAAATCATTGCTCATAACTCACACAGTGTGTTTCTCCACAGCCCCTGGCCCTCCCTGTTCATGAGGTCAGATCTCCAAGAGGGGTCATTGTTGAACCAAAATTAGTTTGTTTTTTTTTTTAAATAAATAAGGCTAGTATAGATTTCAGAAATCTGCACTCCTTAAGCCAACTTAGTCAGTATAACTGAATTACCTTTGCAAGGAACAACTTATGCTCTCATACAGACACAGGTAGAGCCAGTAGGGAGTTATTGGGATATGTGTGGTTTTACATATCTTTCAACAAAATCAGTGATCAATATACAGAGGCTGTAACTCAAGAATAATGGTCGGATTTATGTCACACCTATGGAGAAGTTTGGATTCAAATAAATTAAGAGATTACACTGAACTGTAACTTCAGTTTTTACCTGTAACATGTCAATTATTGTTAATACTCCTATTTAAATTATGTAATTCTGAATATCTTATTTGCATTAATATAGCAAAATGGTGACTGCTGAATGTAATGGCTCTCAAAATGAAATTATTTTAAATAGCCATGACTTATTGAGGCCAGTGTATAAGGTAACTGCAATTCACCATCTTGTTTTCTGTTAGTTGTTCCTCATCCTCCATTTTGTGTCCCCTTGTTTCCCCCCTGTGAATGTAATTCTGCCAAGTAACAGTAGTTAGGTGGGAAATGTTGGAGCCAGTTTTAAAGTTTGAGTGGGAAAGGGTTATGTGATTTGGGAAGTTCTGACTGGAAAGTAAAAGTGATAAAAGGTTGCAGTGCCCTGTGATGGGGACTGTCCATCACAGAGAAGCCCAACGCTAACATCTATTACCTGCTGAGACAATGTGGCAAGAGCTGAGAAGATAGAAGATTGTTTACCTCTTCTTGTCCTGAGTAGCCTGATGTTTGTGTTTGTGGTTCTCGTCATATCATGTCCTGTGATCCTGGTGGTGTCCTTGGTTCCCATGCATCCAGCGTCCTGTGTAAACAGGGAGAAGAATGGTGATGTGCTAACCCTTTTACTTGTCTTTTCCACCCCTGGTGTTGTATGGTTTGAAGGCCTTGGCTTAAAGCCTGTTTGTATTGTTAACACCCAAGTGGTTTTCCCTGCTTGTTATTTGGGTATAATTGTTGAGGGTTCTTAAATAATTTGTCATTTTGTTCTGCACTTAATCCTGCCTTCTTGGTTTCTTGGGAATAAATCAATAAGTGATGATAGATGAGGGAGGGGGAAGGACTTGCAACGTGGGGTTTTGGGCATAAGTAGGGTTTCCAGCTCCCGTAGTAGTTAACAGTGGCTCAACACCTTTGAAAATGATGCAAGTGCATGAATATGTGTAAGCTTTTAGCCAGGTAGCTTTGAGGGCTGGGTATAGTCTAACAAAAACATCAGCTCAAGTCCCCACCCACACAATATTTGCACTAATACCCACTGAGCTGAATGTAGATCTTTTAAAATCAATTATGTATCTTGACTTGATATATTAAAGGACAAGTGATAATGAAAAATATATATATAAAAGAAAATTAAATCCACATAAAGGAATTTGAGAAGCAGATATTTTTTCTCACAAATTCGTAGGTTTTATTATTAGATAAGAAGTGCATCAGAAAGACAATTGCTATCCTATTGATATATGTATATTATCTGAGAAGTGATGATCGTTTTTTAATTAATTCTAAGCTTTTCCTCCACACTATGTACAAGGGTATTTGTTTTTAAATTAAGCTATTCACTATCCCACAATTCTGGGTAAAAACCTTACAAGGGGCCCCTTATAGGCAATACTTTCTTTCTCACATTCACTTAGTTTCTTTATGAAACAAGGAAAACTTCATTATGGAATAAAGGATATATCTTTATGAATGATAAGTAAAACACTTCTTCACAGTGATTTTAGCCATAGTCTGTTAACTCCGTTCTGCCCAGCGTCACTTTCTGCAGCCCCCATTGGCCTGGGATGTGAACTGCGGCCAGTGGGAGCTGCGATCGGCCAAACCTGCAGACGCGGCAGGTAAACAAAGTGGCCCGGCCCTCAAGGGTGCTTACTCTGGCTAGCCGCGTGCCAGAGGTTGCCGACCCTTGTTATAATACAATGTCATGTCTAATTTATATGAATCAAGTCTATCAACTGCATTGGAAAAAAAAGCCTTCATCTTGAAGTTCACTGTTAGAATATTTTTCCCTTTTATACTTTCATACAACTATCATTAGTTTCACTATTTTCTATCATCCTTAAAATTCTGCTCTCCCTTTAGTGTTTGCTTATGAATGATACTTGTATATATCTCCTCTTGGACACTATTTGGCTAAGGAATACATATTAATTCTTTCAGTCATCCTTAAATATTAATACCTTCAGCTGTCTCACAAAATCATAGAAATTAGCATTCGGAAAGGCTATTTTAACACCAGATATTTCCTCCTTCAAATGTAGCAATGCTCCATTTTTTGTAATATTTCCTAATGTTATGTCCAATATCACTTTAAATTTGTGACACAATAGCACGCTCACCCCTTCCCTTGGAAGACTGTTCTACTCAATTTGGGCATGGATCTCACTGACAGTATTGATTTCATCCTAATTCTCCACTTTTTTCCAATGTTTGCAGTCTTGTGTGGCACAGACGTGCAAAATGGATATAAATCACTAGTACATCAGAATGGCAGTATTTTGCACACCTACCAATGGTTACTTAAACTGAAAAACAGTGGAGAATCAGGCCCTTAGCCTATATTTTCCACTACTAAATTTTATGTCATTTCTTCTAGTTAGGTCCTCTGCATCACACTGTGTAACTTATATTTTTCATCAGATATATAGATTGCTTCCGCTCACCCTTAGTTGTTCTGTAGTCAAGCAATATGGATTTTTATCTATGCTCAAGTAAATCTCTCCAGTCCTTTCTAGTCTGCTCCCACAAAATGGACTCCAAAGGAAACAAAATATTTCAAAGTAAAATATATGTCATATATTAATTTCACAGATTCTATTAATTTAACCAAAATAATAGCTTAACTTAAAGACAAATACTCTTGTACTTAATGTGTAAGAAAAACATAGACTTAATAAAAATGATTATTACTTTTCAGATAATATAAATACTTCAATAGGATAGCAATTATCTTTCTGACGCAATTCTTATCCAATAATAAAACCTATGAATCTATGAGAAAAAAAAATCTACTCTCAAATCCCTTTATGTGGAGTTAATTTCCTTACTTTTTCCTTCATTATCACTTGTCCTTTTATATAGTGACTCAAGGTATGTGATTAATTTTAAAAGATTTACATTCACCTCAGTGGATACTAATGCAAATATTTCTAGCTCCTTTATACCATTATTTAAATGGTCTATCTATGAACATACCTCAGAGACACAATATCTTAATCATTTGTAACATTAGACCTTTGATTGTTTCAATAATGTGTTTAATTATGCCTTATTTGCCCCCAAACACTGTTCTATTTGGCAGAATCTTACATAGGGTGACCAGACAGCAAATGTGAAAAATCAGGATAGGGAGTGGGGGGGGGGGTAATAGGAGCCTATATAAGAGAAAGACCCAAAAATCGGGACTGTCCCTATCAAATCAGGACATCTAGTCACTCTAATCTTACATGCAAAATCCTTTTGGTTTTGATTTACTTGGTTGCTGTCTCATTCCACAGCAAATTCCCCTCTCCACTGGTCTCTCACAGCTTTAAATCATTTTTTGCTGTTCATTTCTGAACTCCTTCCAGTTTGTTGACATCTTTCTGGTAGTGAGATGCATAAAATTGTATCCTAGGTGCTATCTTTCTCAGTGCTACACACACAGGGACTATCAGCTTCCTTGGTTTGTGAAATGATGTCTTTCCATACTGTAGGCAACCAGCATCATCGACCGGTGTGCCCATGTGCATCTCTGCTGCCATACCATATTGCAACCTCATGTCTGTTTTGCTGTAGAAGTACCATTTTATTGGTTTACATGTTAACATTTTCTCATATTTCTTCCAATAAACAGTATCTGATATTTAAACAGGATTCTAACTAGGAACTACTTTGCTCCAGAGACAGTCCAGCTCTAAATTAGTTATTCACATAAATATTATTTGTTGTTTGTATAAGTCTGTTTTCTCTCAATACTGTAAATCCGGGGTAGGTAACCTATGGCATGCATGCCGAAGGCGGCACGCGAGCTGATTTTCAGTGGCACTCACACTGCCCAGGTCCTGGCCACCGTTCCAGGGGTCTCTGCATTTGAATTTAATTTTAAATGAAGCTTCCTAAACATTTTAAAAACCTTTACATACAACAATAGTTTATTTATATATTATAGACTTATAGAAAGAGACCTTCTAAAAATATTAAAATGTATTACTGGCATGTGAAACCTTAAATTAGAATGAATAAATGAAGACTCAGCACGCCACTTCTGAAAGGTTGCCGACCTTTGCTGTAAATACATTAATAGATACAGATATTCTGCATATGTTCAGCAATGTATTTTTAATACATTTATGAAAAAATAATTAAAGAGCATTATAAAATTGTTTTCTATAATAAATTATCTTAATGTTATCACTATTAAATTTATGGTCTGATTAATTAATGTATTAACTGCTGTGACAAAGTTCCTCCTCTGCCTTATAGATTCATAGATTCTAGGACTGGAAGAGACCTTGAGAGGTCATCGAGTCCAGTCCCTTGCCCTCATGGCAGGACCAAATACTGTCTAGACCATCCCTGATAGACATTT
>NC_133769.1:281035575-281084658 GCF_003597395.2 Chelonoidis abingdonii | reverse complement strand
CCTGACTGGAGTGAGCTCCTTTTTAAACCCAGGTGCCCTGATTAGCCTGCCTTGATTGGCTGCAGGAGTTCTAATTAGCCTGTCTGCCTTAATTGGTTCTAGCAGGCTCCTGATTACTCCAGTGCAGCCCCTGCTCTGGTCACTCAGGGAACAGAAGCTTGCTTCTCCTGAGGCCAGTAGTGGGTCTCCCTTCGACCGCTCTGCTGTAGAGGAAGGAGGGAGAGGGCTGCCGCTGCCGCTGCTGTTCCTGCTGGGCGCTGGGCCCTTGCTGCTGCTGCTGCTGCTATTTTTGCTGCTGTTACTGCTCCAACTACTCCCCTGGCTGGGCTAGACACCCCCCACCCTTCTCTGCTATCTACATACTCGGTGGGTGAAGGGCTGCTGGCCTGCTTCCCAGAGAGAGGGGGAGTGAGGGACTCCGGCTCTTGTTGCTGAGGACACCGTCTGAGCAGTGTCCCTCCTGCCTGTACACCAGACCACCATCTACCTGGAGCTGCTGGGGCTACTGTGGCTGTTGCTAAGGAGCTGTTGGTGCCCAGAGGAGGAGAAGAAGGAGAAGAGGACAGCCTGCTTCTGGAGACCATGTGAAGACCACTGTGGAGGGGGCATTCCTGGACTGAGTATTTTTCAAACTGTGCTCTTGTGGTAGGGGTTTGGACTGTGTATGTTGGGACACCGGGGGTGTGGCGTGGAGCCTGCCCCCGGTCCATCTGTGTTCCCTTTCGCCTCCACCGCCATTGTTGCCCCCTCCACCACCCCTGCTGGCTGTTTTCCTTCTGCTTTGGACTCCTGCCTCTGGGACTGAGCTGCTCGCCTGCCTCACCACACCCGCTTCCATCATTTGGGCCTGCAGCAGCAGCAGCCAAGCATTGACTTTTGCACAAGTGCCTGTGGGCGCACCACCTCCCCCTCCCCCTGGACTGACCCCTTTCCTTTGCCACATTTGTCCACCCCACTTATTTCCCTCTGCGGCCTGATAGTCCTGCCCCAGCCCTGCAGCTATCCCGATGGTCCCTCTACCCCATTCCCAGCTCGTCCTTTTCCCCTGCCCCCCACCCTGTGATCCCCCAGCCCTGATTGGTCCCTCCCCTCGTGTGCCCATGCCCCCTTCCATGCGCTTATGCCCTTCCTCCATTAGAGTTTGCCCTTGTTTCACTGTACCCCCCTATGCCGTTGTTCCCCCGATCCCCTAGTGCAGCTAGAGGAGCCAGAACTCCCCTCTGCATCGGTGACTTGACAGCCTCCCACCTCTGGGTCCTTGATTGCTCCCCACGCCCCTTTAGCCTTCCCTTTCTAGTGCCCTCCTCCCCTGCCTGCAGCCTAGCGGGGAGGGGTGGTTGCCTCCTTTCCTTCCCCTCCCCTCACTGTTTGTCCCCCTCCCTGCTCTCATTATGGCGAGGGACGCAGTAGGGGAGACCCATCATGATGCTCCCACCGCCCCTCCTCCACCTGCCCCCGTGTCCACTGCCCAAGCCTCTACCTCGACTGTCGGTGGCGATCCACCTACCACTGCCCCTGCTGGGGCACCGGCGGCGGCGAGTACCAGGGAGACCTCCGCTGCTGCCACGTCCCTCCCCCCTTCCGATTCGGGGGGAGCCCCTCCAGCTGATGGGAAGGGTCGGGGTGGGAAGAAGGGTAAGGGCCCCGCTAGAAAGGCCAGGCCCTCCATGGCAGAGACTACGCCCGCTGCCGCGTCCCCGCTGCCAGCCGTGGCATCCCTCCCCGCTATTCTCTACATCAGCTCCGCGGGTGTCCCTCCTCCGGCCCCCAGGGCGTATGCCCAGGTGGTGGCGGCCCCCCTGGCTACCGCTGCTCCTCTGACCGCTGCTTCCGGTACCATCTACAGCGGCCGGGGCCTCTTTTCCAACTTGACCGGGAAGCACAGCATCCGTTGCCTCCTGGTGCCTGCCTCGCCCCACGTGGAGACCTACGTGAGGGTATTGGTGAGGGTGGTGGGGCCCACGGCCATCATAGGGGCCTCCAAAATGTACGGGAGGGTGGTCTTCTTCCTGGCATTGGAGGCCGCTGCACAGGAGGCGGTTGAGACGGGCTTGGCGGTGGGAGGCGTGTTCGTCCCTCTGGAACCGTTGGAAGACCTGGGAGTCTGCTTAATCCTGACCTCCATCCCTCCCTTCCTGCCCAATGCCACCCTGCTGCTCGCCCTTTCTCCCCTGGGGTGCCCCATCTCCGTCATCAGCCCTTTCCCCTTGGGCTGCAAGGACCCCGCCCTCCGCCATGTTCTCTCGTTCCGCCAGCAAGTGCAGCTTCAACTGCCGCTGGTGGTGTGTGGCAGAGAGGCGCTCGAAGGGTCCTTTCTGGTCCCCGACCAGGGAGCCCACTACCGGGTGCATTATTCAATGGGGGAGGCCCGGCGCTACCTCTGCCGGGCAATGGGGCATGTCCGGAGGGAGTGCCCCTTGGCCCAGCACGGAGGAGCATCCGGGACCCCCGAGCCCCAGCTAGGTGCTGGCCCTGTCATTGCTGGTACCCCTGGCTGCCTGGCATCCGGAGCTGCCCCTCCTCCTCCTTCTCGGTCCACCGCTGTGGAGGAGGGTGCAGAAGAGATGCCGCCGAACGTGGGAGAGGGCTAGTCTGAGGAGGCCTCCTCCCTGGTTTCTACTGTCCTGCCACTGCCTCCCCGAGTCCCTGAGCCATTACCCTTGCCCCCAGACCCGACCCCTGTTAGCCAGCCCCCGAATGATGCCATGGAGGCCTGGTCCTTAGTGCAGGGGAAGCAGGGCAAGTGGAAGGCTTGAGCCTCCTTACATCCTTCAGATTCGGAGGCCCCCCGGAAGAGCAGGAAAGGGGCCACCGATACCAAGCCTTCCACCTTGCCCCTGATGACTCCCGTTCTGTGGTGCCAGCTGGGGACATCATGGCAGCACCGGAAGGTAACGCTGCCCCTCCTCTGGGCTCCCTTCCCACTCGAAGCCTCTGCAAGCGCCGACATGGGTATTGCCTCAGGTGCTGGCGGGGAGGGCCCTGGTGTGATGGATGGTGATTTCCCTTCCATCTACGAGATCTAGGCCCTGGGTCTGACCCCAGTCACGCAGGGGGAGGATGACCCTCTGCTAGCGGGCCTTGATCTGGGCGACGTCACCACGGTCCCCCTGTCCCCGAGTTCCCTTCCCCTAACCGCTGCTTCTGCTCCTGCCTCTGAGGGTCCCCTGGATTCTTCCATCAACCCAGCTGTGGGTGGCACCCTGTTGATGGCTGCCGAGCCCATTGGGGCGATGGCCAGTGCCCCGCTGCCGAGACCCGGTTCCCAGGGGGTGTCCCTCTTGGGTGTACAGCAGGGGTACTCCACTCCTTCCCCTCCCTCTTCACACTTTCTCTCTGGGCTAACTGAGCCATGGATGCAATCTCTTAAATACAATACCAAGAAGAGTCTGTCCTCTCTTTCCAAAGAGGACAACTCAACTAGGCAGAGATGATTTTATCTCTCTTTCTCAAATTCCTGGTGGCTGTGAGCTTACCCTCCATAGATTAAACACCAAGAGAATTCCTCCCTTGTTCTTAACCTACCAGGAGAAACCTCAAAAAAGTTTACAAAGAACTTTAAAAAGGAAGAAAAAGAATGAAGCAGTTACTCTAATCAGATGACATACAGGGTATGGCTTATAGAATTGATATAACGTCTGATTTCAAAAAGATATCCATTTGACTCAGCAAGTTACAAATGTCCCTCACACCCAAAAATTACAAGCTTGTTTTAACTGTCTTTCAAGTTGGAACGAGATAGATGAAAGACCCTTCTTCTAGTGAGAGCAAAAAGGACAGAGTCCAAAATTCCTCCTTGACTTTGAACCATCCAGTTATCCTGATTGATGGGTCCTCCTCGCGTCGGTGTTTGTTCTTTGTTCCTTTACAGGTAAAGAGCCATTACCCTTAGTATCTATTTATGACATACCTCCTCAGGAGGAAGGGCCGCACCATGTGTGGAGACCTTCTCCGCCTCGCGCGCTCGCTGTCCCGTGGCGCCCCTCGCTCGCGACCGCCTTGAGGAGGTGGGCCGCGCCGCGCTCGCCGCTGGCGACGCCCATAGCCTCCAGCAGGACCGCGCAGCCATCTGTGTACCTATGTGATTAAAGAGTCCGTACGAGGCGGACTGCAGTTACGCCTGCGCGCCGCGCCTCGCTCTGGTCTCTACCTCCAGGAAGGCCCTCGCAGCCCGGAGCTCTGCTGCGCCTCCCCCACCACGGAAGTGCAGCTGGCTTTGTTATGGAGCTCGGAGTTCCTCAAGGCCTGGCAGCTTCTCCTCAGTGCTTGGGGGCGGGGTATGTTGTGCTGTCCCCAGTGGCCACCGAGGTCGGGCAGGAGGGGGCGCCCAGCTGGCTTTCGATGGTGATTGCCACGCGCACTTTGCCTTGCTTCCGGTTCCCGCGCGCGCGGCGCGCGCGCCACGCAGCTCCTGTGTCGAGACAAGGAAACTCGTGACGCGGCTTCTCGGGGTTTCCCGGAGGTGGCACTGGCATCACGGAGGTGGGCCGCGCGCGCGCGCGCGCGCCCCTCTCGCTCCCTAGGCGGGGTCAGGGAGAGAATCTGGGAGAGGGTTAGAGTCAGGATCCTGAGCCTCTGTAGTTGAACGACTAGACGGTTGCGCTCTCCTCGGCGCTCTCAGGGATTGGACAAGTAGAAGGGGACCCCTAAATGCAGGGCTCGCCACTGTTGGCAGTGCGGCAGCCTTCGGCATCCAGATAGATGTTTGTCATGGCGTCCCTGCTGGAGTGAGGGCGGGTCCTCACCCACTCCTCCGGCGTTCGGCCGGCCCCCTTTTCGGATCACCATCTTGCCACCGTGACAGCCTCTCTCTGCGCGGAGAGGCCGGGGCCGGCCTATATTGGCACTTTAATAATAGTTTGCTGGAGGATGCGGGCTTCGTGGCGTCCTTCCGGGAGTTCTGGCTGGCCTGGCGAGGGCAGCGGCGCGCCTTTTCCTCGGCGCGGCGGTGGTGGGATCTGGGGAAGGTGCGCGCCCGGCTCTTCTGCCGTGACTACACCCGGGGCGCCAGCCGGCGGAGGGATGCGGCCATAGAGCAGCTGGAGCGGGAGGTCTTGGAGCTGGAGAGGCGTCTGGCCGCCAGCCCCGAGGATCCATCCCTCTGCGGAGCGTGCCGGGAGAAGCGGGAGGAGCTCCGAGCCCTCGAGGACCATCGGGCCCGGGGTGCTTTTGTTCGATCCCGCATCCGCCTCCTTCGGGAGATGGACCGCGGCTCCCGCTTCTTCTACGCCCTGGAGAGGATGGTGGCAGCGAGATAAGATCCAAGCTGGTAATTAACCTTGGAGGTTCATGCTAAGCACCCAGATTTTGGACGCTAAGGTCCAGATTTGGGACAGAGGCTTATTACAGGGTACTCTTTGGTTTTTCTGCAGGATACCCATATGGATCCAGCCGCTGAAGCTAGCTGGTGGCTGGAGTGGGGGGACGGGGCCTACTTTGGCCACTTCTCAGTTCGCACAGCTGGAGTGGCGACCCTCTTCTCCCCTGACCTACGGCCCGAGGTGCTGGGGGTCACTGAGGCTCTGCCTGGCCACCTGCTTCACCTCCGGGTCCGCATGGAGGGGCTTGTGGTTAATCTCGTCAATGTTTACGCTCCAACATTGGGCCCGGAAAGGTTGCGTTTTTATCAGTAGGCGTCCACCTTCCTTGGCTCCCTGGATCCTCGTGAGTGTCTGGTCCTGGGAGGGGACTTTAACACCTCCCTCGAGGAACGGGACTGCTCGGGGACCGAGAAGTGCCCGGCTGCCGTGGACGTCCTCTGGGAGATCGTCGAACGCCACTCCCTGGTGGACATCTGGGGCGACCGCCACCCGGACGATGTCTCAAAGTTCACCTTTGTCCGGGTGGAGGCCCATCGGTCGCGTCACTCCCGGCTGGACCGTATTTACCTGTCGCATTTCCACCTTTCATGGGCCCACTCCTCAAGCATTCGGCTGGCCCCCTTTTTGGATCACCACCTTGCCACCGTGACGGCCTCTCTCTGCGCGGAGAGGCTGGGGACGGCCTATTGGCACTTTAATAATAGTTTTCTGGAGGATGCAGGCTTCGTGGCATCCTTCCGGGAGTTCTGGCTGGCCTGGCGAGGGCAGAGGCACGCCTTTTCCTTGGTGCGGCAGTGGTGGGATCTGGGGAAGGTGCGCGTCCGGCTCTTCTGCTGTGACTACACCCGGGGCACCCACCGACGGAGAGATGCTGCGATAGAGCAGTTGGAGTGGGAGGTCTTGGAGCTGGAGAGGCATCTGGCCGCGAGCCCCGAGGATCCATCCCTCTGTGGAGCATGCCGGGAGAAGCAGGAGGAGCTGTGGGCCCTTGAAGACCATCGGGCCCGAGGTGCTTTTGTTTGATCCCGCATCCACCTCCTTTGGGAGATGGATCGCGGCTCCCACTTCTTCTATGGCCTGGAAAAAAGGAGGGGTGCCAAGAAGCACGACACCTGCCTCCTGGCAGAGGATGGCATCCCCCTCACAGATCCAGTGGAGATGTGCGAGAGGGCCAAGACCTTCTACGCGACTCTTTTCTCCCCAGATCTGACCGATCCTAATGCTTGCAGAGTGCTTTGGGACGAACTCCCAACAGTCAGCATTGGCGACCGGGACCGGCTAGAGCTGCCTCTCACTCTGGCCGAGTTCTCGGAAGCCCTCCGTCGCATGCCCACCAATAAATCTCCGGGCATGGACGGGCTGACCGTGAAGTTCTACCGCGGGTTCTGGGACATCCTTTGCCCAGACCTGGTCACCGTCTGGGCCAAGCCTTTGCAGAGTGGGGTCCTCCCTCTCTCCTGCAGGCGAGCCGTGCTTGCCTTATTGCCGAAGAGGGGGGACCTCTGCGACTTACGGAATTGGTGTACCATCTCGCTCCTTAGCACGGACTACAAAATCGTTGCGAAGGCCATCTCGATGCGGCTAGGGTCCGTGCTGGCAGATGTGGTCCATCCAGACCAGACCTACACCATCCCAGGCTGCACGATCTTTGATAACTTGTATCTGGTCTGGGACCTTTTGGAATTAGGGTGTAGGGATGGTCTGTCGTTCGCCCTCTTGTCCCTGGATCAGGAGAAGGCGTTCGACAGGATGGATCACGGGTATCTCCTGAGCACTCTGTGAGCATACAGCTTCGGACCCCACTTTGTGGGTTTTCTCCAGGTGCTGTACGCTTCTGCGGAGTGTCTGGTCAGGCTCAACTGGACCGTGACCAAGCTAGTCAGCTTCGGGCAGGGAGTGCGGCAGGGGTGCCCCCTCTCGAGTCAGCTGTACGCTCTGGCGATCGAGCCCTTCCTCTGTCTCCTCCAGTAGAGGTTGACGGGATTGGTGCTTCGGGAGCTGGAGCTTCAGCTGGTCCTGTCGGTGTACACTAACGATGTGCTCCTTGTGGTCCAGGACCTGGGTGACTTGGCACAGGTGGAGGCTTGCCAGGCTGTGTACTCGGCGGCCTCCTGCGCCCGGGTCAACTGGGTCAAGAGCTCTGGCTTGGTGGTTGGGGACGGGTGGCAGGCAAGCTCCCTTCCACCCACGCTTCAGGCCATCCAGTGGAGCGCGGGTCCGCTTCTTTATCTCGGCGTTTACCTTTCTGCCACGCATCCGTCTCCGCCAGAGAACTGGGATGGTTTGGAGGTCAGGGTGACGGAGCAGCTCCGGAAATGGACAGGACTACTCTGTTCCCTCGTCCTTTGGGGGAGGGCACTGGTGCTTAATCAACTGGTCCTGTCTATTCTCTGGTACCGGCTCAACACCCTGGTCCCAGCCCCGAATTTCCTGGCCAACCTCCGGATGGCGATTCTGGAGTTCTTTGGGCCAGGGATGCACTGGGTCTCTGCAAGGGTTCTCCACCTGCCTCT
Source organism: Chelonoidis abingdonii (assembly GCF_003597395.2). Taxonomy (NCBI): domain Eukaryota; kingdom Metazoa; phylum Chordata; order Testudines; family Testudinidae; genus Chelonoidis; species Chelonoidis abingdonii. The sequence goes on along the minus strand of NC_133769.1, from coordinate 281,076,824 downwards.
GAAGGAGGCAGGGCAGGGCCTGAAGTGCCTGTGCCTTGTATGGTGAAGGTAGTCCTGCATGGAGCGTATTGGCGCACACCTTCCTCCATCGCTTCTGAGGGCTCCAATATGACAGGCAGCTCTTTTACCTCCATCTGAGAGGTCTTTCGCGAGACCTCTCCGGGCTGCCGGTCTTCTACCAAGACCTTCTCCGGACCTGGAAGCTCTTTTCAATGACCAGGTCCATGGCGGCCACCATGGGGGCCGACCTCCTCGCGGATCCCCTGGTACACAATCCCCAGCTTCATGTGCAGGTGGCGGAGTCCCCCGCGCTGCGCCAGAGGCTGGTCTTGGTGGGAGTCACCAGGGTCAGAGACCTTCTGGACTACGACCGGGGAGACAGGCTGGATCCCCTGACGCTCACTCAGCGCATGGGGCTCTCCAGACCTCATACTCCCTGGCGCGTACTTCAGGAGGTGAAGTCAGCTTTACTGCCTGCTACTCGGGCTTACCTCGACCGGGTCCTGCGAGAGGGCAGCCCCACCCACCCTCCACCCCAGACCCCGTGGACATTTTTATCGGGCCCCTGCCCCGTGGACCCAATCGGCCCCCTCACCCTTTCACTGCGAGCTGGCTGCATGATCTGCAGCCGGTTCTGTTCCAGGCCGCATCACGGAAACATCTGTACATGCTCGTGCTCCACACCCTTCACTACCTCACCCTCGCGTCCCTCCCTGATACCAAATGGCGGGACCTCCTGCCACCCCTCGAGGGTGAGAAGCCCGGGTGGGCCAGCTTGTACTCTGCTCGGGTCCTGAGGCCTGCCGGGGTTGTCAGTTGGCAGCTCCTTCATGGGGCCGTGAGCATGGGCGTGTACTTGGCGCGGTTCACCCCTGTCCATAACACCTGCCCTTTCTGTGGCAAGAAGGAGACCTTGGCGCACATTTATTTGGAGTGCGCCAGGTTGCAGCCCCTGTTCCAGCTCCTCTTGAATATCTTACTGCATTTTTGGTTGCACTTTTCCTCTCACCTTTTTATCTACACACTCCCCATCCATGTCCCCACGAAGTCACGGGATATCCTTATCAACCTCCTCTTAGCCCTGGCCAAACTAGCCATCTACAACACCAGGGAGAGGAGGTTGGCCAAAGGGATTTCCTGCGACTGTAGGGCCTATTTCCATTCCTCCATCTGTTCATGCATCCGGGCAGAGTTCCTCTGGGCGGCATCCACTGGCTCCCTTGATGCCTTCGAGGAGCAGTGGGCATTGTCCAGGGTTCTCTGCTTGGTGTCCTCATCAGGTTCCCTTAGTTTAGCCCTATGACCTCACTCTCAATCCTTTTTGTCCATTAGTTGTCCCACGTAATTACTTGGTGTCCCAGACATGTGAGTCCTCCCCTTAGGCTGGGGGAAGGTCCTTTAGAAGTGGGCAGGCTTTGCCCACCCACCCCTCCTGGATACCAATAGGACCAGACTCCTGTACCACACTGACCTGGGTCTGTCACACTGCCTAATGAAAGAAATAATATTAATTCATCACATGCATATATTATTTTACAAACTATTAACACCAGGCTCTCGTATTTATTTTTCAATGTAAAAATAAGACAAAAAATTGCATATCTCTTGAATATAAAAGATATTCAAGACAATTGGCAGCATATTTTTTTGCTCAGACTATTACATTTTAGTCAATTGGAAGTCACATAATAGACTTATATTAGGCATATTAATAGGGCAACTTGTGGAAGTTAAGAGAGCAAATTATCTGCTGCATTTTAACATATAACCCCATTAAACATAATTATCACAAAGTTTCATTTAGCTTGTTGTCAAAGAGGAAATTGTCTCTATGGACTTGATACAGACTACAATGATTTCATTTCTATCTTCAATGAGCCAATTTTCTCCCTGTCAAAGTACAATAGTTACTATTTGACTCACTACATTTGTTAATTTCACCAATAAATACAGAAGTCAACTCCATGCCATAACATACATGTCAATTTGATAGGATGTGACTTTCATAATGTGTATAAAACATGCCAATTTTTGGTCTGACTGACTTCAGCAGGGGTAGGCAACCTATGGCACGGGTGCCAAACGTAGCACGTGAGCTTATTTTCAGTGGCACTCACACTGCCCAGGTCCTGGTCACTGACCTGTGGGGAGGAGGAGGTCTGCATTTTTATTTAATTTTAAATGAAGCTTCTTAAACATTTTGAAACCTTATTTACTTTACATATAACAATAGTTTAGTTATATATTGTAGACGTATAGAAAGAGACCTTCTAAAAAGGTTAAAATGTATTACCGGAACGTGAAACCTTAAAGTAGAGTGACTAAATGAAGACTAGGCACACCACTTTTGAAAGGTTGCCGACCCCTGGACTACAGCCTTACTCAATGAAATTATATCCATATAAAACTCAAGTAATAAAATGATCAATTAACCTTTATCTTTAAAATGCTTTTTTAATCTGTGCTTCAGAAAGGTACATAAGCACATGACTAACTTTGATGGGATTACTCAGATGTTTAAATTAGGTATGTGCGTGAAGAATTAGGACGTTGTTCTTCATCTGTTTGACTAGTCTATATATAATGGTCTTGATTTAATGCCTTGATTTATATTATTTCCTTTTTTGAGAACAAGCTAAGAATATTTTGTGTTCATTTATATTTTCCAGTAATTGAACTGAAGAAAGAAAAATTAGAATATAATAGCAGTGCTCTATAATTAAAACTGTAATCACATTTGCAAGACTAAAATTTATTTCTTTAACATGTTCATATGTCATACACACTCTCTTCATGGGTCACTTGACCTTTCTATCATGCTCTCCTGGTCAAAGATCTGATAACTTTGACAGAAAATATTTTAAAATTAGCATTTTTAAAGTTGTTTCCTAACAGTCTAAGGTGTGGAGGATTTTGATATTATTTAATATTACTACTTAATATAAAATTAATTAAACGTTTTAAAGGAGGCTCCTATGGTATCAAATCATGGACAAGATCACTTAGGCCAAAATGTAGAAAATTGTTCAGAACCACAGCTAGTTGGAAAACAGAAAAACTGGTTCTTATTGGGGTACCTGGCTGAAAGTTGATCTTTCTGGAAAATCTGTCCCCATATATGAGTGGTGAACACTTGAAAATCTGTCCCTAAACTTCATTTATGATCAGGTAAACTAGTGTGCTTCAACACTCAGTGCTCAATTTTCCTCATGTTTTTGAAGGAACTCGCATTAATTCCCTTGGAAAGATATTGTCACAAGTGATGGACTTGTGTTACTTGACTTAGGAATGTGGTTCTCCATGACAGAAAGGGACAATAAACTACAAAGTGGTATCAAAGCTAGTCTACAGAGGCAACTCTAATCTAATGAAGGGAGTAGCTTCCACAGTCTAAAGGCCACTGTCCACAAGGACAAAAATAATGACTCCATTTTCTTTCATCATTGTTGACTTGCTCATCAGTTATATACTGTAAAGTGTTCCAAGAGGTTTGTTTTTGTATAATTCTAAAGATCCTGTATTTAAGTTTTTTTCCCATCATACAATGCATTGAAAAGAAGGAAAGATAAAAAAGAGCAGTGAGCTGGTATGAAAAAAATGGCAGGCCAAGAAGTAAGCATAGTATATAAATGAGCTAGAAATCTTAGACTTCATTCTTTCTTCAATACACGAGTAATTTCCATTGATACTAATAGGAATTATGTATTCCTGTTACAGGGAAAAAAAATCCATTTCCTTAAGATTTCTGTATCTTTCATCTCATGTTTATTAAGAGAAACTGAACATAAAAGATACTGTTAAAATTAACTTGAAAAAAGATAATAACATATATTTACAAAAATTGAAAATGGATCACAAGAAAATACTGAGGGCGAAAAAGAAGCCTACCAAAGAAATTCCCCCTTTACAACTCTATAAAAATGTACATCTTTGAAAGAATGCAAATAGGATAAGCAGAAATCAATCTCCCAGCAACACTGGAGGAAATAAGTAAATAAATTCTGTGCATATTTGTATGGGGAAAACAATAGGTTCATTGCTTTAGCAGACAGAGAAGCTGCTGAAAAAACAGAGATTTCTGAAAACCCACCATTTGAACCCTGTAGCCATGCTGAAAGGAACAAGGAATCTTCTCTCTTTTCCAGGTTATGTATCTAATATTGCATTTCTGTGTACTAAAAATTGAATGGGAGTGTTTTGGTATAGAAGGACCAAGATACTGATCAGCTGATGTAGTTCAGAATCCAAAAACTCATCTCTTGAAAAAGGGCCTTCAAAATATTATTATAAAAATAATTTGATAAAGCAGATAATGCTGAAACACTGACAAATGTTGGCATGTGGGAGAAAAAGGACAAGAGAATCATATGTTCATAAGCCTGCCTCTTCCACACACATTACCAAAGAATCAGACAAATCCATCCAGGTATTAGGAGAAAATAAAGTACTTCAGGGTTGTGAAAAGGTATATGTATTGTGACGGGGCAAGGGCAGATGACTATAGGAAAGTAGTGAGAAACAGACATGTTAGTCCGACGCTAAACAAATCCCTGTTACCATGGTAACCAAATGGCAGTTGCTCCAGATTAATCAAGACACCTGGGGACAATTAAGATCCTTCTAGAAAGCAGTGGAGACATCTAGGTTGATTGGTACAACTGAAGCCAATCAAGGGCTGGCTGGAACTAGTTAAAAGCCTCCCAGTTAGTCAGTTAGGGGGGGTGTGTGTGTCTGTAGTGTATGCAGCGGCAAGCGCAAGTCGTGTGTGTGTGTGGTGGTGTGTGTGTGTGTGTTGTGTGTGTGTGTGTGTGTTGTGTTGTGTGTGTGTGTGTGTGTGTGTGTGTGTGTGTGTGTTGGTGTGTGTGTAGTCAGTCAGTCAGTCAGTGTCAGGAACTATAGGAAGAAGCTGTGTTGCTAGAGAAACTGGGCAGGACAAACCCTGTCAGGCACAAGGAAGTCCTGAGGTAAGAGTGAAGTAGATGTTGAGGAAGTGAGGGCTGCTGTGGGGAAGTGGTCCAGGGAATTGTACTCATCCTGTTTCAAAAAGTCAGCTACAAATAACATTTTTTATTTTCCACTAAAATATCAAAATGTAAGGAAAAGAAAATGCTCTGATTGAAATACCACCCTGAAAATAGAAGTGTAACCACAGAAACATGAGCATCAGGAGGAACTAATTAGCCTGAATACTGACTGTCAAGGTGTCACCCCCACTCTGAACTTTAGCATATAGATCTGGGGACCAGCATGAGATAACCTCTAAGCTTATTTATCAGCTTAGATTTAGTAGCTGCCCCCACCAAAAAGTTTAAACAAACGTTTATAGGAAAGTTATTTGGAAACTCTGTCTTCTCCACAAATATTTCCCCAGTCTTATCCCCTATTTTCCTGGCAGGATTGAGACTGATTCATCTCCCACCAGTTCCTGGTGAGCCCAGATCCAAAAAACCCATGGATCTTAAAACAAGGGAAAAAAATTAAGTTCTTAAAAGAAGACTTTAATTAAAGAAAAGGGGTGAAAGGAATACCTCTGTGAGATTAGCATGCAAGCTACTCTCACAGACAACAGATTCAAAACACACAGGATGTCCCTCTGGGCAAAAACCTTAGTTACACAAAGACACCCAATTTGATTTTTTTTAATGCAGAAACCAAGTCACAAAAGGAAATAAACATAATGTAATACATTCCTTCTGTAAACACTTACTACTTTTAAGAAATGTTAGATGGCTGATTCCTGGATCCTTCACTCCGGCACAAACTCTTCTGAACAAACAAAGACTAATTTCCCTCCTCTCTCTTTGAAAACATCCTGTTCCCCCATTGATTACTGTGCTCATGGGTTAGCTAGCCTATGTGACCTTCTTAACCCTTTACAGGTAAAAGAGTAATTAACCCTGGACTATCTATGACACTGACTTTCTTGGACAGATAGTATTCAGGATGGCAATCAGGGGTCGACAACCTTTGGCATGTGGCCCATGTGGCAGGCCACAAGATATTTTTTTAATGTTGACCATCCCCAGGCACAGCTCCCAGAAGCCGTGGTTTGCGGTTCCTGGTCAATGGGAGCTGCGGGGGGGCATGCCTGCAGATAGTCAATGTAAACAAAATGTCTTACGGCCCATCAGTGGATTACTCTGATGGGATACATACCGAAATTTACTGACCCCTAGGCAAGTCCCTCCTAACACTCATATCATGGCTAAACATTTATTTTAAGCATATTAGCTTGATCAGACCAAGCGTAGGAATGTATCCTTGAACTAGAATTTATATTTTTCAGTTTCAGTAAAGACATACCCTAAGTCACTTTTGAAAAGGGGCTTATGTGCATATGTCTTTCTCCTGGCCCTATAATGAGAGATAGCAAGTGCCAGTCATAATCCTAGGGTTTGAATCCGATAGTTTATGTGTCAGGACAATCTAGCATTGGCAGTGGTGCTAAAAACTCAGAAGATGGAGTGGAGGGGCTGAGCCTTCATACTAACCAATAATGCTGAGTTGGCATAGCAATGGAGGGCACTCTGGATCCTGTTAAAGTATGTAGCAGTGGACAATGCTGAGTAGTGTTGCACAAACAATTTTTTTTTTGGTTCAGTAGCTTGAAAAATCAGAAGAAACAATCATTTTGTGTTGACCACATTTTCATTGACCTGAAATTAAATGTTTCATTTCCTTTTTGTTTTTTTAAACCATTTTAAAAATTAAATAAACAAATTTCACATACATTTGCAAATAGTTTTGTGCCAACTCAAAACTGCATTTTTGACAAGTAAAATATTCACCCTCAACATGCTTAGGTTAGTTATTGAGTGTGCTCCCTATCACTTCCAGATGCATTGAAACTGTCTGAGATACAGTTTAACCAAGGTAATGCGTTCTTATCTAAAAGTAAACATACTTTGAGTAAGAACATGAGATATCTTTTAGTAACAGAGCTGACTTTTCACACAGCTAAAATGATAAAGTTTCCCAATAAAGGCAGTAAAGACAGAACAGTGAGTGTGTATATATCAGGATCAACAACCCCGGCACGTGGCTCGCCAGGGTAAGCACCCTGGCAGGCCGGGCCAATTTGTTTACCTGCCGCGTTGGCAGGTTCGGCTGATCGCAGCTCCCACTGGCCGGGGTTCGCCATCCCAGTCTAATGGGGGTGGCGGAAAGCTGCGGCCAGCACATCCCTCACTCGCGCCATTTCCCTCTGTCCCCATTGTCCTGGGATGGCGAACCGTGGCTAGTGGGAGCTGCGGTCAGCCAAACCTGCCAACGCGGCAGATAATCAAACTGACCTTGTGCGTCAGGGTGCTTACCATGGCAAGCCATGTGACAGAGGTTGCCGACCCCTGTTATATATAAAGTCCAAGTGAAGAACAGCAATAGTCACTGATTACGTACAGACTATATGGGCGTCTAAAGGAACTAGATCAGCTATCTCCTTAGTTGGCATATCAAAGGAGGTGTGCCGCAAACTGCAGCTGTGGCATCATCTCTTGTTGATTTCATATCCACAGGGCACCTGTCTTTGTGGTTGATTTTTAGTATAAAAAAACTGCCAGTAAGGAGATGATGCTTCCTGGACTATCAAAGGTCAATCTGTCTGTCTCTTGGCTCTGATTAGTCGATGTAATTGAGGTAAGAGGCCTGTAATCCTCTAATTTGCTCATGAAATCTCTGGAGAGATGCCATAGGGTGGAGCAAACCAGAACTTGCAACCTTAACTGTCCAAGGAAACACTGAGCATGTGGTAATTATTATACCATCATGACACCAAGAAGACCCCTTCTGTCCTGAAGCTGGAAGAAGGAAAGAGTCCAAGACTCCACATGCATTACCAGCCTATCTAGCTGAGAGCCCAAGTAAACTTGCTGGCTTAAAGACAATTTTTGTTCTTTGAACGGCTGTCCTGCCCTTGAAGCTAAAAACCAAGGAGCCAATATTGTTTTCTGAGTATTTTTTTTAATGTTTTTCCTCTTTAATGGAGGCATCCATGATATTATTGTGGACGCTACACATTTTAAGGTGTGAATGCAAGTGTGAATATCAAAAGAAATAGCATGTGCAAACTTTATATTTTAAATAAATCCTATTAAAATTACCTTGTTTTAATCTGGGTCATAGAAAAGTGTTGCAGGAACTGCTTTGCAAGTTAAGAGGAAGTTAGAAATGGTCAGCCACCATGTAGAAAGTGCACAACCACTAAAAGTGCTGCCTAGAGTTCAGACATGGGGTTGGAAGTTCATCTCCCCATTGAAAACACAGTATTGTCCTTCAGCACCCTGCCCCTCATGGTTTCCAGTGCTCCCTTTTAAGCATGGGGACTTTGGGTCTTGTGCCTTTGAATGGTCAAAATCTTTTCCAGTTGCATTCTCACCCAATGTGAATGCTTTTGTGAATGCTACGGTGTGTAGGGAAGCTCAGGCCTGCTCCCGCCACTCGGCTGCAGGCAGGGGCCCAACAGTGGGAGCTACATTCTGCACCTTGTGATGCTAAGCAGCTGCACAAACCACATCTTTCCTAAGTCTCCTTTAGCATCATAGAATCTTCATTCTAGTCTCTGACCTGCACAGTCACCTGTGTCTCCTTTGTAGGTTTGTGCAGGTCTGCATTGTCAGGTCTCAGGCAATGAGCTCCTGGGCAGCACTTTGGCCCTTAGAGCAGCCAACTGCTCCTTTCTGCTGCCTGCCTGCCTCTGAGCTGCTCTGCTTCCCTTTTTAAACTCCTAGCTTGTGCAGACCCTGCAGGTGGGGCTGCCTGGGCCCAGAGCTCTTCCTTAACCCTTTCTTTCTGGTTTGGAGTTTGTATACCCCATTATATACCCTGTATCACAGTGAATAAATTAGGCATAGAAAAAGCAAAGGTGAAAGTCATCTGGTAATGTGACAACTTTGAAGGGCTTCAGTACTATTTCCAAGAGCTGGAAGTAGATGATGCCCCTATGTTTCCAGGGATATTTTGTATAAGATTTGATCACGTCATGCTAATATTGTGGTGTTTTGATTGTTTGTTTAATGATTTTGTTTCATTATTAAAGCTATCCACTTTATTGTATATTTGTTGGTTTCTAAACTTAGTTCCAGCTGAAAATCTGATTTGATAATTCTATTGCTAATTCATAGATAATATTTGTAATAGCTATTTCTAAGGCAAAAAAACATACTTTAAAAACAAAAAAACAGAAAAAAACAACATAAAATTAAAAAAGCTAGTCCTTCTGCCAAAACTAATAAGGTGATAATAGCCTCAACTAGGGTTAAAGGTTAAAGATGAAAAGGTCATTCCCAAAGATAACACAAAGTCACTTGGCTTTATTGCTAAATTAATAGCTTTATCTCTCACACTTCATTACTCATGTTAGACGTGGGCTATAGTTTCACAAATGAAAGCTCCAAATATGTTTGTAATAATATGTTAGGTTAAACAGGACATTAGGATTTTTAAAGGAATTGTAGAATAAATTTAATTCCTGCTTCAAATGTATTAAATATTAAAAAAATAAATCTGGCTATTGAAAAACACATCACAAATTTTTGAGGAACTGTAAATTCAGATTATTTTTTCCTTTGTTACAAAAGAAGAGAAATGAACCCATCAATACTGAAGTATTGCAGCTTTTTTAAAAATAAATCACTTTAAATGAAGGCTTGATTGTATGAATGGAAGGGTATATTTCAAAGAGAAGTATAATTTGCCAATTTTCTTTTTTCTAGTTAAATATTCTCTTCTAATTTGCTTCCTGAGAGGAAATCTTGTTTTCCTATGTTGAGTCACATTGGTTTTGTTTATCCAGCTCCTCCTCGCATTAGTATAGTTAGGTGTTATAAAGCCAATATTAAGCATGATAAAAAGTGATAAATAGTACCTAGAGCAGGAAATATCGTGTGGTAACTGAGTAAACGGTGACATTTTGTATGGTAACTACTCTAAATGTCCCGCTTCTTTGACAAAATTAACAGCAGATGGTTCGTACTGATGTCAGCGCTTGTAAACCTCATGTTTCTAACAACATCTGAGGGCAAAAAATAAGAAGGCACAAGCATACTGGGATATAAGACTTTTTCCTATTTATATTTTTATGTAATTCAACTAAACTATCAGATTAATAATCAGAAAATATATTTTATGCTAATATAGCATTGTCTCACTCACTTTGTGCCTGTGCTGAATACCACATAAATACTACAGTCTTATAAAATTCTACTTGATCACTTACCAGAGGTATGCTTTTTGTATGTTTATTTCTTCAGGTTTTTTATACCTGTCACAATCCAGTTTTTTCCACTGACTGGCTCTATACTTCACATATTTAACCAGGACTCTTACCACAGAAGGCAAATATCATATCCCCACCTCATTTTTTGAAAACTCTGGACCAGAAGAGTGGCCCAAAGTTACAACAGAAGTTTGTGAAAGAGATGTGACTAGAACTCTAGCCTGATACAGCAAATCCCAATCTCATCAACTAAATGAAATACTCTCTCTTTCTCCCTCGCTCAGAAATGTGCATGATCTAATAAGAGAGAGAGAATTAGAACAACATGTTTTGAAGGTGGGACTACTCATGTGGTCACACTTTTGCAAAACCAGAAATTAAAGTGCTATATGCATGCATAGGAAATAAGGCAAGTTGTACTTAACAAGATATGCATGTAAGTTTGGGCAAGTCTGTGTCTTCAAATGATTAATAGTGTGTGATTAGCAAACTCCCTGTCAACTACATAGTGTGGAGAGGTGCGAAACACCATTGGCAAGTCATGCATAGATGTAACTTCTTATGGCCTCCTTTTGCCATCTGTAAAAACTCCTTGCATCTATATTGCTGGCTGAAACAGGAATCCTGGCTAGGGATGCAAGGGAGGAGCTGGACTGACTGGTTCCCTTCACAAGAGTAAAAATTGTGAAAAATTGATACTTGCTTGGAGAAGCATTATCTCTGATCCCCCATTAGAGAGCTTAGTCCGGAGCTAAAAACCTATATCACATAGCTTCTAACTTTTCAACACTGCCAGATCTGGGGGAAAAAATCATCCAGATGACTGGTTGGACAGCCCTAAGAATGGGGGCCATTCCAGCCTCCTTAGTTTTTTCCTGATTCCAGCTCTCTCCATTTTATACAACTGGTCATGCCAGTTGTCATAAACAAATAGTAGGAGTTAATAGAACAGAAGTACTTTATATCTCTTTTGACTGTAAGGAGTTAACAAGTTCAGTAAGCCTGGCTGTCACTTGACCAGAGAACCAATCAGGAGACAGGTTACTTTCAAATCTTGAGGGAGGGAAGTTTCTGTGTGTGCTGTTAGTTTTTGGTTATTGTTCACTCTGGGGGCTCAGAGGGACCAGATGTGCAACCAGGTTTCTCTCCAATCTCCCTGATACAGGTTCTTATAAGTTTAAAATAGTAAGTACTAGATAGATAAGGCAAGTTAGGCTTATGTTTGTTTTCTTTATTTGCAAATGTGCATTTGGCTGGAAGGAGTTCAAATTTGTATTTTGCTGAAAGGATTTTAATTTGTACTTGTATACTTAGGCTGGGAGGGTATTCCCAGTGTCTATAGCTGAAAAAACCTGTATCTAATCCATCTTAAATTTACAAAGATAATTTTTACTGTTTTTTTCTCTTTGATTAAAAGTTTTTCTTGTTTAAGAACCTGATTGTTTTTTTTATTCTGGTGTGAGACCCCAGGGGATGGGGTCTGCATTCACCAGGGAATTGGTGGGGAGACAGGAGGGAAGGGGGAGAGAGAGGCTAATTTCTCTCGGTGTCAGGATTACTTTCTCTCTCAGGAAGAGTCTGGGATGGGGAGAGAGAAGGAGGGGGGAACGTGCATTTTTCTCTCTGTTTAAGATTCAAGGAGTTTGAATCACAGTGATCTTCCAGGGTAACATAGGGAGGGGAAGCTTGAGAGAGGCAACGGTGGGGGAAAGGGTTTACTGTCCTTGTGTTAAGATCCAGAGGGTCTGGGTCTTGGGGGTTCCCGGGCAAGGTTTTGGGGGGATCACAGTGTACCAGGCACTGGAATTCCTGGTTGGTGGCAGTGCTACAGGTTCTAAGCTAGTAATGAAGCTTAGAGGAATTCATGCTGGTATCCCATCTTTTGGATGCTAAGGTTCAGAGTGGGGAATTATACCATGACACCAGTACATTTGGAGGTCAAGGGAATACTTTGACTCTGTATGAATTTGAGAATTTGTGTGTGTTCCTATGGACATTTATGTGCCATAAAGGAACATATTTTAAGCAAGTCATAAAATCTGATTATGGTGCATTACTGGTGAAGGAACTTTTGTTATTTACATTACAGGATTCTACTAATTCAGGAGTCAGCAACCTCTGGCATGCGGCTCCCCAGGGTAAGCACCCTGGCTGAGTGGGCCAGTTTATCTGCTGTGTCAGCAGGTTCAGCCAATCGCGGCTCCCACTGGCTGCAGTTTGTGGTCCCAGGCCAATAGGGGCGGCAGGAAGCCACAGCCAGCACATCCCTCGGCCTGCGCCACTTCCCGATGCCCCCATTGGCCTGGGACGGCGAACTGCAGCCAGTGGGAGCTGCAGTCCTCTGAACTTGCCGACGCAGCAGGTAAACAAACTGGCCCGGTCCACCAAGGTGCTTACCCTGACGAGCGGTGTGCCAGAGGTTTCCAACCCCTGTACTAATCTTTTCTTTTTGGAAAAAAAAAACAAAAAACCAGAAGCTTATTTACACAGGGTGAGTATGGTGTCAACAGTGTAGCTAAATAATCTCTTAAAGCTCTCAAATTTTCTTAGTTTCCTCTTAAACATAATATGGTGATGAGTGATAGTCTCACTTACAGTGATAGATATCTATGGGTCTGCATAGAGCAGATGTGCTGTTTATGTATAATTTAAGGTACATTTAGCATCTTCCCAAATCAGCTGTAGTGGCATTAATGAAAAAAATAAATATTGTGGCCTGTACTAGCAAGCATAATTTTGATGTGGACACAGCAGCAAAATGAGAACAGACATATGCATGAAATTAAGTGGCGGGCACAATTGTTATTAAATTTTAGCCTAGGGAAGGGGAGCTACCTACCCATCACCCACACTCTCCTATACCAGGCATTTAAATGATTCCAGTGCAGGGGTTACCAGTCTACTTACCATATAACCCATAATTTTGGGTAGGCTCTCCTCAGCCTATGCCCCAGGACTCACTTTCTCTGAATCCTAACACCTTCCCTTCCATGAGGGAGATAGAGGGTGCAGAAGGGTGAGGACCTCAGTCCACAAAGACCAAATGATTCCACCCATGAGCCCAAAGCCCACCACCAAAATCCCAGGTCTTTGACCTCTGAGGCTGTTCATTTTATCTATTTAACACACTGGAAAGTGGGCACAAGTGGCCACAAATAAACAACTTAACCTAAGTTCCTCCCTACTTAATCCACTGTGGCCTGAAGTTGCTGTGAGAAAGGCAAAAAAACTCCCTGGCCTGCCAATTGGCTGATGGGAGAAAAAATTCCATCCTGACCCTCAAACGGGTGATCAGCTAGACCTGCAGCATTTGTCAGGCCTGGCTCCCATTCCTAGTACAGCATGTAGGGTGGGGCTACTAGATCAGAGTAGAAAGGGTCTTCACATAGCCCCCACTCCAAGTTAAATTCTGGGATCTGGGGAATGTTAGCCAATCAGACCTCTCCCCATCTGGCCAAAGGATGCCAGAGATTCCCAAGGGGAGGAACTACCTGGTGTCCTTTGAGTGTATCCCTCCCTTGCAGCTGAGACTGTCCACCTTCACCACTGGCCCCATCAAGTCCCCCCAGCTGTTGAGGCAGATGGGTGGCACATATCTAAGTTTTTTCAAGCTACATATATTTCTGGTAGTGCGGCTAGTATGGTGGTTTATTATAGCAGAGATGTGTTGCATGAATTTGAACAAAAATGTGTCCATCTCAGAATAAACCTTGGAAGGTTTTAAAACTAATGCTTACAGGGAGTTAGAGACAGGGTTAGATGTCTTTGAGGCAGAAATAGACTTAAAAATCCCTTAATCAATATTAATTCTTTGGACTCGAGAGAGATGGACAGAGATGTAGACTGTAACCTCAAAGTTCAATGCAACTCAAAGTGGGGCATAACCAAGAGTTATTACCTAATCATGTTGGGTGTCATGTCTAGGATGAGAAGAGCTGGTAAAAGTAAAAAAATACAAATAAACATAAAATAAAAGCAGCACTGCTGTTTTGATTTTTCTATTTTTTTAAAAAAAATTGAAAGTCCATATTTAATTAAAATTTTTGATCAAAAATTCTTGAGCACCTCTATATCTGATCAACTCCAAAAATTATCCTCAAATATTTTGTTTTATATCAAAAATCAAATATTTGAGAAAATCATCAAATTCAAAAAACAAGAAATTTTGACTAATTTTAGAAGTGAGTTGGTGGTCTCATTCCAATTTCTAAGGCACAATTTCTGCATCACAAAAACAGCAACATCATGGTCAACACTAATTTGTAGCCAAGTTGGACCTCTCTCAAAGTTATCAAGGATGACAGAACATGGAGTTTGAACTACTTCTAACTCCTAAATGCAATCACTCCAGTTCAGTTTTAAGATATGCTGTGTTGTGTTTGTCCTGTGGATACATGATATCAGTCTCTAGGCTATCAATAATACTACAAACACTTGTAAAAATGCAATTAAAGAAAAATTAACCAACACTTATATATAAAGCATAGTAGAACAACTGATTTGTGGTAATAGGATTTTTTTTTTAGTGTTTTATTTTTTATCATTTTATGTCTCATTGTGGAAAGAATTATCTCTTATACAGTAACACAGGGAGCTACAGAACCTATATCAGAATATTTCCAAATTCTCACGCACCAAAATAAATGGATTTTGCTGACTCAGTTTTTATAGTGCCTTTGGGAAACAGTTCATTCTGTCAGCAAATCATTTACATTGCATTAAGAGCATCCCTGTGCAGTTTAGTTGCAATCACTTTCAGTGTTGTTGAAATAAAATTATCTTTTGTTCATGTTTGCCAAGTGCCTACAATGAATCTGTTCATGAAGTTATCCTGATAGTCTCTTCTGAAGCTCAGATAAACTTGATGACTTTCTAAGTCAATATCTTTTCAAAACTATACAAAGTTTTCTTAGCAATGCCAAGCCAGTAATATATTTTATATGGTTTTCTGCACATCTCCTGGCTCAATGTGTTACAGTTAGCTGGTAAAAAATATCTTTAGGGGCCTATTTCTGAAATTTCTATCTCTAAGAGTTGTGTGGAATGTCTTAAAATGAAACAGATAGGACATAATTAAGCTGCTATGCTGCCTATTGCTGTACCAGATGAAATTTAAGTTTCTGTAATTTCATAAAATTGTGTTGTCACTTATAACAGGAAAAAAGAAACAAAGAAAATAAAGAATAAAGCAAATACTGTAGGCAACAGTAACAGCATAAATAGCATAAAAAGCACCATTAAAAAGAGCACATAGTATGGACTAAACATTCAAAGGGACAGCCTTCTTTTTTGAGGTTGAAACTTGTAGACTTATTTGCCATTTGTTTTAATTGGGGGTAGAAAGCTGGGTACCTGAAACTCTCACTAATTGATATAAAGTGGAAAATGTTACAGTGTAGTCCTATAAACTAATATCTTCTTAAGCTTGATAGGTAATTGTTCAAGTGATTTAATTTCTTCCTTGTCAATTGAAAAAATTAACAGCTTAGGGTACAAATAAACAGTTTATTGCTACTACTTTATATGTTCAAATCACAGATCTCATTGACCTCAGTAGCAGCCGTGATTGCTACAAATCAGACCCAAAAGTCTCAAGCCGGGTAATGAAGAATAAGTAATTAGTGATCACCTATGAAAATCCTGGCTTAAGTGACTTGACTGACATCATATATATACTATGTGGCAGAGACAGAGATAGAAACCAATTATCCAGAGTGGCATTCAACTGCCTTAATTATGAGATTATCCTTTCTCTTCTTGCAATTCCCATTATTATTCTCTATACACCTTCCAACTCTACTCTGATCCCATGGTCCACTGGGAATATTAGTTGGTGGTTTCTCCATGGAGCTATACGCATGGACATCTACTTGGCACAATTCACAAACTCTCCTGATACCAGTCCCTTGTTCCCTTTTGAGGTGAGAAGGCGACCCTGGAATACATCTATCTAGAGTGTGTCAGATCACAGCCTCTTTTACAGTTCCTCCAGAACATTTTATTGAGGTTCTAGCTGCCCTTCTCCCAGCACCTCCTAAGTCTAGCACAGGCCATGTGCAGCCCCACAAATTTGTGTGACCCTGTCAACAATCTTTCTCCTGGCCCTGCACAAGATGACCATCCAACATACCAGAAGGAGGAAGCTGGACCGGGAGGGGGCATTCTGGGAATATGGGGGTGATTTCCACTCCTTCATGCAATCATGTCTCTGAAGAGAGTTCCTTTATGCAGTGTCCACTGACTCCTTAGGTATTGCTGATGGGAGGTGAGCTCTGTCCAGGGTTCTCTGCTCAGTGTCACCCTCTGTTTCCCTTATTTTCAACCTTTGACTTCACTCCCATTCCTGTTTTCTTCTTCCTTGTCTCACATACTCACTCATGGACTGAGCCTAGTACATTCCCATCTGGAAGGGAGTGCTCTGTAATACGCACAGATACTTGTGCCTATTTCTTCATTTCTATTTACCTATTTTCTCCTAATGAGAAAAGAGTGAGGTTGTTAGGTATGCATTAAAAGCTGACAGTTACTGATTAAATAAATGTCATTGTCACTGGCGTAATGTGTCAAAGGGCTAAATTTAACTCCAATGTAACTCTGTTGAATCTGGCTAATGCATCTATTTGCCCTTTTTTCATTCCTTTATCTAGTGGATCTAATATATCACAGCTGAAATCATCTTCCTCTTTCACTTCTCAGGCCATTTTATTTTCTTTCCCAAAATTCCTTTACTGCCTTCCATATGAACTAAAAGTTCTCATTCTCAACACCAAGGTTCTCCACAATTCATTGTTTGGCTATGCCGAAAGAAGGACAGGAGACATGTGACATGCGTTTTAATCAGGCCATAATTTTACTATTAGATGTCTAGTACTACTCGGCAGATAACAGTGTACAGTGCAGGTAGCCTCATGTTAATTCCATAATTACTCAGAGGGCTTTTACCAGCTCCCCTTCTTTTTCCATCCAAGTCCCTCCAGAAAATCCACTGTCAGGACCTTACCATACGCAAGGTGGGAGGTTTCCACCAGCTGCCCCTCTTCTTCCCTCTAGGTTCCTCCAACAAATCCATCTCCAGGACTTTATCCTCCATCCCCCTTCCCCTCATAAGAGGGTTAAGGTGGGCTATAAAAATGGGGGTTTAGCTCCCTACCGTACCAACCATAGGAGTCCCCAACCACCCCCATTCATTCCTGTAATGAACACCTCTTTTTAAGTCTTTTTCCAAGCCATTTGTCTGGTCACTGTATACCTTTTCTATGGAGTACCTGCACTGGACATCTGTTACAAGGGGTCACCAGAAATTAGCTTGGCTGCCTCCTCCTCACACCCAGTCGGATTCCCAGACATCTCATAATGCCATCTTTTACATCAGTTAAAAACATGACAATACCTAAGTTGGTCAGATGAACCCCATCCTCCTGAAACAACTCTGCTGCCTCATATATTATTTCAGGATGTGAAATTACTGCCCCTCCTATGGTTCCAAGAATTTGGCCTCCTCCCTTTTCACATATCTCCTTTCCTTGGCCACCCTGGGGGTTGGGAGAGGGGCTTATGGCTCCACACCAGACCCTGGAAAAGGTTCAAGGATCAATCCTAAGTTCAGCCCCATGTTCTGAGTATTAGTTCCACCCCCTTAAATATTCTGAAATTGTTTTCCCCAAGATGCACCACAATTATATCTGGGGGCAGCTGACAGGCCCGCATAGCATACAGCAGCAGTATTAGTGGATCCCATAACATGCTCCTCCTTCCATGAGAACTGTGTATTGCTTCGTCACTGAAGCCCAGCTGCAAACCCTCAGGCAACCTGAATGCATGCCTATGCACCCAAAAGACAATACTGTGCCCACAGATAACAGATTCACTCCGGCCGACTTGATCTGTCTTTGGCTGCCACAAATGTAATATCCTGAATGCTCATGCCATTGTATATCATGCAGTTGCACAACCTTTCATGTAGAATCCCTACCAGATGCAGGTACTAGCTTACTGATCTTGAAAGCACCACAAAATGCTGTCAAGAATGCTGCCCTGAAGAAGGTTGCTTCCAGTCCACTTCCTGTCATATGGCACCAAGAATCTGCCCAAGATGCCTGAATATGTAAACTATGATGGGACAACAGGAATCCACCCTGGGACAACCGGTATGCAACCATCCAGCCAAAAACCTTCAACTAAAAAGCCACTGCAAGGATCAGGGTAACAATTTAACCTACTGACAATTGTAATGGCAGAAAGGTGATTCAAGATTGTGGAGGACACCAGTTGATGGGTTGCCAGTAACAGCATGTATCAGAGCACTTGTTCCTTTGTAATGGGCTACATTGTTGATTGGCCTTCCTGATCCTAAAACTGCATGAAATCATTAAAACTTCTCTCATAGCTTTGCCATGTACACAGATCAATGGATCTCTGCACCACACTGACAACCATTCAACGCCAAGGTTACATAGCGCTAGTGCCATCTGCCTGGGTTTCTGGCTGGCTGCTGGTGCAAACTCCAGAAATTTGTGGACCTGAAAATGAGACAAGGTGTGGGCTATGCCATTATCAATCCCAGAGAGGTTATGAAGCAATGAAATTCCCTGGAGCCTTTCCAGGGGCCAACTTCTCAATGACAATCCACACAGAATTAATATGTACTTTAAACCAATATAACAATCAAATATAATGAACTTCTGTCTACCCCTTTGTATATCTGACTTCTATTGTATGCTTGATGTACCATTATCATTTTAAAAACAAACAAAAGGAACACATACAACAAACTTTTAACTTTCAGTGCTATCTAGGACTCCAATAGATATTTTAACTCACAAATATTTCCTGCAACACAAAATAACCAGTATTGCAGACACTACTCTCTGATAATTTTGTAAATGTTGAACTTTTATCAGTAGCCACTTTATTTATGTTTGGAGTATAGCATTTGAATCTACATTAAATTTCAAGCTCCATTGTAAAGGTATTATTTTCCTCCATGTTGATTCCTTCCTGGCTAACTAAAAACAATAATGTGTTTCTTTTTAAATGGCGTCATATATTTCTTTACTTAGCTGTAAATTAGAGTTCTCATATTCCAAAACCTTTGAAACTTTTGTGATATGTTAGACAGGTTTCTTGTAAGGGGTGAAGACCAAGGAATTTAATGATAGATATTTCAGCTTTCATAGTTATTTTCTGTTTGTTCTCTCAAGGCCACTAAGAGATAGTGTACTATAAATAGTGATTTCTTTTTCTTTCTTCATTCAATCCTTAGTTAAACTCCTATGTCTCAAATCCTGTGTAATTTTTAGAGAATAGAGTCCAGTGTTTTACCATATAAGTTACTTATAATAATTCTTGCTGCTGTTTATTATTTTATGTTTATTATTTTGCTATTCATGGTTAAAAAGATTATCCTTTCTTTCAAATACTCTATTTAGTAATTAGCACGTTATTGACTTGATTTTTTTATTGAAATTGAATAAAAACATGACACATGCTGCTGCCAAAAATCAAAACAAAACAAAACAAAAAACCCAAATACATTCAAAAAATGGAATGCCACCACAGTGGTTGAGTAAAAACAACCTTTGTTTTCAGATCTGTGACCGTCAATGAAAAAATATTTGTATGAAATTTAAATGAAATATAAATAAGGAAAACAAGATACTTTTTTCTTTTAGAAGGTAAGAATTTTTATGTTTTCGACCTCTGTATTTTTTCTTTTTTACCTTTAGATTTGTCATGTTTTAAAATTGATTTTTATGACACATACATGCTGCAGAATAAGCATCCTGTAATTAACATAAATAAATACATTTGCAACAAGATAGATTGCACCTTTTATTTGGAAATTGGATACTTTTTCATCTTAAAAGTAGACATACCCTGAGCATGAAATACTTGCTTAACCAGATCTGCCTTTTGAGATCAGGATAGATAATGTCCACTTTTTCAGAGCAATTTCAGATAGGACATTGTTTTTCTTTTCAGAATTGTCATGATGTATGACAATATACAGAATGCTGTTTGGAATAAGGTTATAGGGAGTCATGATACAGCTAAAAATGAAACTGCGTGGAATAATGTGGTGTGATGCAAACATCATTCTTTATCAGAAATTAAGACATTTCACAGTCTCTTTGAAGATATGGACTAGTTATTGTGGAATCAATTTTCAGTGCACAGCATAGCATGTTAAGCCACATAATCTTTGCAAATTGGGAGAGTGTTCATTGTGCTGAAAATGCATCACTCTGCATACATTCAACTGAGACAGCCACAATATTTGATTTACATCCATACTCACTTCAACATATTTTAATATAAGTAATAAATGAGGGATTTTCTTTGGGAAAAACCCCAAATAGCAATGTGTTTAAACAAATTGTTTCAGCTGTGTTTTTGAATATAACAGTCAGCATACAAATGCCATGGAGTGATGTGGCCCAGGAGTAGAAATATGTGATAAAATCATAAATGTTTTAATAGAAGTACAAAAAGGGATTAAATTTACAGAGAATCTACTGCATCTGCTGCCACATGAAACTTTCAGTTATGAACATGACAAAATGTGTAACTAACAGTCAATATATTTGCGGCCCTTGCTAAAATACTGTCTTTTCTCTACACTTCCTTTTAGTCTCTGATCTTGTAATGGGATCTATGTGCTTGTGTAGAGCCTCCTTGAAGTCCAGAGGGTTCACCCATGCTGGTACTGTTGTATGAAGTGTGGTTAGTGCAGGGGTTGGCAACCTCTGGCACTAAGATCACCAGAGTAAGCACTCGGGCAGGCCGGGCCCAGTTTGTTTACCTGCTGTGTCAGCCGTTTCGGCCGATCACGTCTCCCACTGGCAGCAGTTCGCCATTCCAGGCCAATGGGGGTGGCTGGAACCGAGGACAGCACATCCCTCACCCGCGCCACTTCCCGCCGCTCCCATTGGCCTGGGACAGTGAACCACGGCAGTGGGAGCTGTGGTTGGCCGGACCTGCCAATGTGGCAGGTAAACAAATTGGCCTGGCCTGCCAGGGTGCTTACCCTGGCGAGCTGCATGCCAGAGGTTGCTGACTCCTGGGTTAGTGATAATATGATAGGCAGAGGCTAAAGAGGATTCCCCTTACCAAATTCTAACTACTGGTTTCCACACATGCTAGGAATTGTTTTGTGTGCTGCCTTTTTATACTAGCCTTTGCACTTCTTCTAACTGTCCTGTCCTGCCAGGTCCACAACCTTCCCTGCAACTTATGCTTGCAGGGACTTGTGTTGCCAGCCCTCTGGCAGTGCAGGTAGCCCTCTCCAGCTCTGTTGTCACAGTCACACTTACTCACTTATGTGACAGTGGGGCTGCACAGGACTACATGGGATGCCACAAGAGCCATTCATCAGTATGGCAGCCTGCTCCTCAGCCGGGGGCTCGTCCTCCTCTCCTCGCAGTCCTTGCTGGGGAAGGTCTCTACTCTGTTATCCAAACCTCCACATTATCTGAATCTCTTCCTTGTCCCACAGCATGAGATATGTGAGGGAGAAGGAAAGGATTTGGATAATGTGGAGATTCAGATAATAGGGTTTCGGATAAACATGAGTATATTGTACATGGTTTTTTTTTTGTTTGTTTTTTCAAAAGAAATGTAGGCATAGAGAGGTGAGCTGGCTTGGCCAAGGTAACATAGCAACTAGGAATAGTATACAGGTTGCCTGTCTCCTAGGTCCAGAGTGCTGTCCAATCCATCTTACTACGCCCTCTATGATCAGATGCACACAGGAAAATATGATGGGACCATTAAAATGGTTAGAATACATTGCATCACACATACACATGGGAGTTATGCTTTCTCCCATGGTGCCCTGTGTGCCTGGGACAACCTGCCTGTAAACATCCACAAAACTCACTCATTTTCCTTAAAACTCTCTTCTGTCATGAGGCAAAAAAAAACCATTGAGAATGGGTTGGCTATTTGTGTGCAGAAATCAGACACCTGTGCTGATCATACTGTTTTTTTGTTTTCTTGTATTCCTCCTTTTCTTATGCTTGGATTGTAAATTCTTTGGGGCAGGCACTCTCTTTTGGTTCCATGTTTGCAAAAAAAAATATTGGATTGTAATATGCATTATGGAGAGAAGTTCAATACTATTAAAAACATCTGTCTTTTCAGGAGCTTAGAGGAAAAAGGGGATGTCTGATTAAGAGGCAGACTGTGGTTGACTTATTCATGTTGTCTGATCCTGAATCTAAGCCTCTCTGAACCTTGGAGACATTATATATGCATTTTTAAATAAAGAAAAAAGTTTGGTATTTTAGACTAGGTCTACACTAAGGGCGGGGGGGCGTCAACCAAAGATACGCAACTTCAGCTACGCAAATAGCGTAGCTGAAGTCGGTGTATTTTAGGTCAATTTACCTGACCATGAGGATGGCGGAGAGTCAACTCTCGCCATGGTGGAGTTCCAGAGTTGATGGCAGAGCGATCGGGGATCGATTTTATCTCATCGACACTAGGTGCGATAAATCGATCCCCGATAAAGCGATCATTCCCTGCTGATCCGGCGGGTAGTGTAGACATACCTTCAGTTAGATTGACTCTACCACAAATGTCATAAAAAATTATCAGCCCAGGCACAAAATTTCCATTTCCATTGTTTCTCATGATGATTTATGATAACGGAAAAAAAAATCAAACACCTAGTATATTTTATTTGCCTACCAAAACATTACTTGCCCAGAGTGATTAGAAATTTGCATAGCCAGTTAAAATTAAAATTATTGTGAAATTCTGACTTTTGGATGATACCAACATCAATATAATTTGATGAAGCTTGTCTTAACGTGAGATGCTTTTAAACAGTTACAAAAATACTGTTAAGATGGAGATCTCACTATATTCTGCAGAATTGCTTTAAAAAAAATGTAGTGAAGTCCCATTTCTGTTTATAGTGTGGTTCCATTTTGACAAGTGACATTGAAGAAATGGTGTATTCTTATTTAACAGACCTGCTTGTTGTGTGAATTCAGAGTATTTTAGGAAGTGAAAGGTGTTAAAAAAAAAAAAAAAAAAACAGCAAGAAAGCCTATTTATTATCCCTGCAGAGCCAACGTAGCTGAAACAACTGGATTTTATTCTCTTTGCACATCATCAGCAGAATTGATTACTACATTCCAACTGGTTACATCTGTATAAGTTCTCTGAAAACAATTGTTTATGCAGGTGTCACTTTTAGCAGCATATGGTCTACAGAGCCTTATTTGTGGGGGTGATGAGCAAATAGGAAAATAATAGAGTCTACCTCTCAGACCCTGGGTTAAAAATTAGAGACCTGGGTTGAAATTTGGAAAATCACCATAAATAACCTGGTACCCATCAATGCTACTTATATAGTCACTTGTTCAGGATAAACCACAGTTAGGCCTAGTCTACACTACCCATTAAACCGAATTTAGCAGCGTTAAACTGTTTAACCCTGCACCCATCTAAACAACGAGGCCTTTATATCTGTCAAGGTTTTTTCCCCACTTTGAACTTTAGCTCCAAAAAGTGGGGACCTGCATGGACCCTTCTAAGCTTAATTCCTAGCTAGATCTGGTAACGCTGCCACCAGCCAAAAATATAGTGTTTGGCACACTTCTGTTCCCCAAAACCTTCCCTGGGGAACCCAAGCAAAAACCTTGGGTCTTAAAACAAGGAGAAATTAATCTCCTCCCACCTTTTCCCCCACCAATCCCTGGTGAGTTCAGACTCAATATCTTGGATTTTAAAACAAGGAAAAAATCAATCAGGTTCTTAAAAAAGAAAGCTTTTAATTAAAGAAAGAAAAAGTAAAAATTATCCCTGTAAAAATTTGGATGGAAAATGCTTTACAGGGTATACAGATTCATATAGACTAGCGGACCTCCCTGCAGCCTTAGATTCAAAGTTACAGCAAACAGAGGTAAAAATCCTTCCAGCAAAAGGAAAAGCATTCACAAATTGAAAGAAAACAAACATAATACTAATCCGCCTTGTCTGGCTATACTTACAATTTTGAAACATGAAAGACTGATTCAGAAAGATTGGGAAAGTCTGGGTGTACGTCTGGTCCTCTTGCCCAAGAGCGAACAATGAACAAAACAACAACACAAACAAAGACTTCCCTCACCAAGATTTGAAAGTATCTTTTCCCCCATTGGTCCTCTGGTCAGTGTCAAGACAGGTTCACTAAGCTTCTTAACCCTTTACAGGTAAAAGAGACATTAACCCTTAACACATGTTTATGACAATATCGATATAAGGGCTCTTTAAACCAATTTCTGTACTTCTCCCCAACGAGAGGGTAGCACTGAAATCGGTATTGCCATGTCAGATTAGGGTTAGTGTGGCCACAAATCAACGGTATTGGCCTCCGGGCAGTATCCACAGTGCACCATTGTGACCGCTCTGGAAAGCAATATGAACTCGGATGCACTGGCCACGTAGACAGGAAAAGCCTCGCGAACTTTTGAATTTCATTTCCTGTTTGCCCAGCATGGAGCTCTGATCAGCACAGGTGGTGATACAGTCCCAAATCCAAAAAGTCCAGCATGGACTGTATGGGAGATACTGGATCTGATCGCTGTATGGGAAACAATCTGTTCTATCAGAGCTCCATTACAGAAGAAGAAATGACAAAGCATTTGAAAAAATCTCCAGGCTATGATAGACAGAGGCCACAGCACAGTGCTGTGTGACAAGTGTAATGGAAAGCCAAAGAATCAAATGAACGCTCATGGAGGAGGGAGGGGGACTGAGGACCCCAGCTATCCCACATCCCCGCAGTCTCCGAAAACCATTTGCATTCTTGGCTGAGCTCCCAATGCCTGAAGGGTCAAAAATATTTCCCGGGTGTTCAGGGTATATGTCATCAATTTACACCCTTCCCCCAAAAGAAAGAAAAGGGGAAAAAAAAAACATTTCTCACCTTTTTCAATGTCACCCTATGTCTACTGCAGGTTCTGGTAGACTGGGTGCTGCATCGCTGAACATCAGCATCCCCTTCTCGGTGCAGATAGTACGATATGACTGCTATCCATTATCATCATCAGCCCATGAGTGCTCCTGGCTGGCCTCGGTGAGGTCGGCCGGGGGGCACCTGGGTAAAAATGGAATGACTCCGGTCATTCCCGCAGATGGTACAGAACGGCTGGTACATCTTCATCATAGCAACTGGAGGCTGAGCTCCATCAGCCTGCCCCCCCACCTTTCATGTCTAAAGAAAAGATTCTGTACTGCCTGGACTATCATAGCAGCTGGAGGCTTCCTCCCTCTCATTTTGTCTCACTAAAAAGTCAGTGTTTCTTATTCCTGCATTCTTATTACTTCATCACACAAAAGGGGGATACTGCCACGGTAGCCCAAGAGGGTTGGGGGGGCGGGAAGAAATGGGTGGGGTTTGCAGGGGTACCCTAGAATGGCATGCAGCTCATCATTTCTGCGAGAACTCTGGGGTCTGACACAGAGCGGCTGTGCTCTCTGGTCTCTAGTATATACTTGCCCCTATTCTAAGCAGGACTGACTCTATGTTTAGACAAAACATAAAGAAGGGAATGACCCAGGGAGTCATTCCCATTTTTGTCCATGCGCCGCTGGCCAAACCTCAGCAAGGCCAGCCAGGAGCATCCATGACAGCAGCAGACAGTACAGAGTGACTGACAACCATCATCTCATCGCCAGTTTACAATGGCATGGCAGATGGTGCAATAGAGATGGTAATCGTCTCTGCTACTTGCAAGGAAATGAATGTGCTGTGTAGCACTGCAGTACCGCCTCTGTCAGCAGCATCCAGTACACATACAGTGACAGTGACAAAAGGCAAAATGGGATCCATGGTTGCCATGCTATGACATCTGCCAGAGCTATCCAGGGAAAAAGGGCGTAAAATGATTCTCTGCTGTTGCTTTCACGGAGGAAGGATTGAGTGACGACATTTACCCAGAATCACCCGTGACACTGTTTTTGCACTGGGATCTCAACCCAGAATTCCAATGGGCGGGGGAAACTGAGGGAACTATGGGATAGCTACCCACAGTGCAATGCTCCGGAAATTGACGCTAGCCTCAGTACATGGACACACACCACCGAACTAATGTGTTTAGTGTGGCCGCGTTTATGTAAAATCGGAATAACCTTGTAGTGTAGACATACCCTCAGATAAGGATTTTCTAGAGCTGAAATGACTTTCTTGCTGTAGATTTTAATATTTTTAAACTTGGATGCATAGCAACAGATTAAAATCACTAACAAGCTCTATAGCAAACATTTTCAGAGATAGTGGAAATTCATGTTAAGCATACCCTTGTTGTTCAGCATGGTTAAACAAAACTGAAGTCACTGGTTTCTAATACATGGCTGTCAATGTTGCACATCTTTATTTGCTTCTTTTTGCTGAAAACAGTGAGAACAGGCTACTTCTGTCATTTCATGTCTGTATGAATAGTCTGCTAAATCTGCTTTGTGAACAGCATGACCAGCTCTCCTATACAAAAAACGATAAAACTTCCTAAATGTCCTACAAATTGTTTCAGTTCTTTTTCATGTTGGATGAACACTTTCTTTCAATTGTGATGTTGTATTACTCCTGTTACAGTGATTCCAGCCCATGCTATGAATTAGGTTTTGTGGCAGCACTTTAACTTACACCACATTCTGTTATGCTGTCACATCCATTATGATAGGGGGACAGTCTCACGAAAGACGTGCAGGAAACCCCATTGAATTGAATGTTTAAAACTAGATTGGGCAAAGCACTTGAAAATGCACTGTGGGAAACAGTCCTTCATTTGTAGAGAGATGGACTGGATCGGGGTCGGCAACCTCTGGCACGTGGCTCACCAGGGTAAGCACCCTGGCGGGCTGGGCCAGTTTGTTTACCTGCTGCAGTTTGCAATCCCAGGCCAATGGGAGTGGCGGATAGCCGCGGTCAGCACGTTCCTCAGAGTGCGGCACTTCCTGTCACCCCAATTGGCTTGTGACGGCGAAACGCAGCCGAACCTGCTGACGCGGCAGGTAAACAAACTGGCCCAGCCCACCAGGGTGCTTACCCTGGTAAGCCACGTATTCCCAATCCCTGGTCTGGATGATCTTTTAATAGCTATCTTCTATCTATTACCTCTCTTCATCCAGGATGAATTCATATCATATAAATACTCATTATGTACTTGATTCTGCTCCTGCTGACATCTTTGGGTATGTGAGTTGGGCCTATATATTGGAATATAAGGTGAACTCCTGGCTCCATTCAAGTCAAAGTCAAGTTGACTGTGGAGATAGGATTTCACACATAATATATGCATAAATTTCACATGGAATATGTCATGATTTAAATTAGTTAATTAAATAAGTGAACTCACACAATTAACTAAAAAAATAATAGTGATTAAAAATTAAATTAAATTGAAACTCAAGTGATAGATCTTATGCCAGATGCACAACATGACAGTCACTTTTCAATAGTTGCACTGCTTGTAGACTCTTTTCCTTTTGTGATGCTGACAGACCAGCTCAGACCAGAGCCATAGACCAATTCTCTTGTGTGTGAATAGCAAAGGAATTAAATATATTAGAATATGTTCAGGCCAATTTACTTGTGTGTTAATAAAAATCAAAGGAGATGTTAATATTATTGTTTTCACCTATCTATAACCTGTTGTTTACTATTACACTACAGTAGCATGACGCATATCGGGTAATTAAATAACCCTAGATCAGATTATGTATTAATGTAAGAGTGTATTCAGGTTTTAAAACTTCATGAAAACTAATGGAATGTTACTTTTATTGTTTACACTTCTCTATTCATATTATAATGTAATGGAAAACATTTACATTATGTATATCCCTAAATAACTCATCAAATGGAAATGAAAAAAAGTGCTAAATTCAAAGCAACTGGCCTTTATGTGTGGATACAATCACTTGATAAATTGCTGTCTGTGAAAAGAAGTTGTAAGTACTGATTCAAAGAGAGATCCTTTATCTCTGGACTTTTTGGTTTCTAACAGGGTAGAATAACTGAACAAGAAGACAGAGATCCCCAGAGTTATTCCGAGTAGCCCTGAAAAGACCTTTAAGAAACTGGAAAATTACTGCATCTCCGCTATCATTTTGGATTTACACATTTGACTCATCTATTATATTTTTCTTGTTTTAATATCCTAATAACTGTCATTCTTTTTTTCTTAGCTAATAAACCAATAGTTAATTTACTATATAATTGGATTCCAGCATCGTCTTTGGTGTAAGAGCTGGAATGTCAATTGATTTGGGTTAAGTGATCGGTCTCTTGGGACTGAGAGAATTGGATGTGGTGTGGTTTTTGGTTTTAATAACCTTTTGTCACAAAATCCAGTTTTGTGACTGGAGAGGTCTGTGACTCCATGGTAAGACTGATATACTGATCCAAGAGTTCACATTTGTTACTGGCTTGGTGAAATCTAACAAAAGAATATAACACTACTTTGGGGTGTTTGCCCTTGTTTTCTTACAGTCTGCCCTGAGATACATGCTCACAGCTTTGAGTCACTCCAAAACCATGTGATACCCTTCATTCAACTTGAATCTGCTGGAATTGTGTTTTCAATTTTTTTTAATATTTGTATATTTTGCATTGATGCCAAAAACATTATTTTATAAACATGCCACTTATTCTGCAAGTTACAGAATGTAATAGCCATATTTGAAGGAAGAAAATTAGTGCAGCTGTGTCCCTTCAAGTTTTCAAACCAAACCTGAATTTATTCCAGAAATATTGGTCAACATCTCCTTCCTGGTAAAATCTGGCTTAAGAATGCACTATTGGAACTTCTTATTGGGGTCTTGTGATAATCTAGTGAAACAGGGCTATTTTCATATAATGAGATAAATTATCAGAGACTGACTTTGACATTATAATGAAAAGGGCTACTAATGATGACATAATATAAGTCTGATATATTTCTATAAACATTACCATAGAATTGATTACCATAAGATTGTGACATGATTACTACAGGTTTTTAGTGACAAAATAACATAAATGGACATAACTTCAATATTTGAACTCTGGGGCTACTTTCCTTTGGGATTTTATCACCTATTGCTGGAAGTTTTGATAATTTGGACTATTTTTACTTTCTGAAGCTAAAATCAAGAAAAGTCCTATGAACAGTATACGAGAGAGATTTCAACAAATGTGTTCTAATGTCATTGTTAACCTTTTAATGTTCATGTTTACTACAAGTCTACCTGTACCATGCCAGCCCTTTCAATCTTCTTCAATGTGCTAATTTTCTTTTAGGTATAGAGACACAACAGCATACAGTGAACCTCTAAATTCATACTATTAAAAATCTATATAAATGTAAAAACTGATCATGTATATCTTGGGCTGTATGTTTGATACAAACAGAACTGTCATAACTTACTTTGTAGTCACCTCTTCTACAGTGCATGGATTATGCTTGTTAATTTGTAAATGGCATCCTTCATCTCAGTACCTGGATGCTTTACATGAATTTAAAAATACAAAATTCAGAACATACAGGGTTAAAATATTCCGTCTGCAAACCTTTGCAAACTCTTTTTTCCCAAAATGATCTAGATGCTAAATTTAACCAAACAGCTACATCTTACACCACATACTTCAACTCACCAATCAAAAGCTTTATTGGACTGCCAGATGGAGTAGATTCCAAAAATAAAGATCCACTACTGAGAATGACTTCCTATCAGTTCTGGAGTCTTGAACTTCCATATGCTAACATTAAAATTATCCCAGTATATACTAACTTCCCCAACATGGCATAAGGAAAGAGGCAATCTTTTCAATAACTGACCCTCAGACCTGACACCAGGGCTGCCCAGAGAATTCAAGGGATCTGGGGCAAAACTACAGAATATTATATTCTTATGGGGGACCCTGCAGAGCCCAGGGCCTGGGGTAAATTGCCCCTTTCTCCACACCCTCCCCAGGCAGCACTGCCAGGCACAGTTTTGTAGATCAAACACATTGAATCATAGTTGGAAGACAAATAGCCTACACAGAATATGAAGCTCTTGTATTATATGCTTGTAACAACACATCCACTTGATCTAGGTCAGGGATCAGCAACCTTTGGCACACGGCTCGCCAGAATAAGACCCCTGGCAGGCTGGGCCAGTTTGTTTACCTGCTGCCTCCTCAGGTTCGGCCAATTGCGACTCCCGCAGGCCGCAGTTTGCCACTCCAGGCCAATGGGGGCTGTGGGAAGCGCTGGTCAGCACCTCCCTCAGCCCACGCCACTTCCTGCAGCCCCAGTTGGCCTGAGATGCTAAACTTTGGCCAATGGGAACAGTGATCAGCCAAACATGTGGATGTGGCAGGTAAACAAACTGGCCTGTCCCACCAGGTGGCTTACATTGGCAAGCCGCGTGCCAAAGGTTGCCAATCCCTGATCTAGATTTTCTTACTCCTGCTTTGAATACAGGGGACTGGACTAGATGACCTACTGAGGTCCCTTCCAGTCCTACACACCTAAGATTCTATGATTTAGTGGAGGCAGAAACTCAGTGTGTTTTTTTGTTGAACCTCTGAGTTTTCATTCAGTATGTGCTCTTTAGTAGTTTAAAACCTATTATTAAAATTATATAAAAATAATGAACTGAGACCTGGAGAAAACAAGAAGCCTGCCCAACCTAAGAAATCCACAGTATCTACTTTTTTATAAATTCCCTTTCCCATTCTTTTGCACATTCTTGAGCTTGATCCTGAGATAGCTACATTCAAGAAACTTTGACAGATAGGGCTCATTCATTCTCCTTACGCATTTATGCAATTCCATATACACGCAAATAGATTTGCTGATAAAATGAACATGCAGCAAATGGTCTAATCAAGAAGCAGAAGAAATAAGCTTTTGTTGCCTACTATTAGTTTCTTTAAGTCATTTCTCAAAGTGATGTGGTAGCCTATATTTGGTCAAAAAATAAATTGGATTACTTTGACTATGTGGAATCTTATAGCCTGACACCTCCAGAGTCCACTCCAAGCTGAGAAGAAAAGAAAATTGGATATTCTTAACAGTACCACTTCTAATTCACTTAGTTCACTCCCAAATCTATATCCTCCTTATGATGGACATACACTGAATATATCTATTAATGCCCATTTCAGATGTAGAATTCTGATAGCAGCTAGAGCTCTCTTTTTCTGACAGACAGTGACTATTAAGATAATTAGGCTTAGACATCTCTAAAACAATTAAACAACATAGAAAGTATTTACCAAGAACTTTAGAGACCAGTCAAAAAGAGAAAAGGAGAGAGAGAAAAAAAGCAATCATAGTAAAATCAAGTGACTTTATGCTGGCAGGATAATTTATTTTGACCTGATCTATAACTTCCGAATTAGGCATTGTTCATGGAACAACAAGTTTTTTGTAGGTTTTGTTTGTTTGTTTGTTTTTTACTTTTAATCAGCAAATGTTGGTTGAGAAGAACATACATAAAAGATTGACTACAATCATTTGTGAAATTTCAATTCCATTGTAGACTTCCTGGTGAATTTTCTAACTGAAAACTTCATTTAATAGAGTGTCTTGAGTAGAAACACTGGCTCTGAGACTGTACAATTTTTGGGGGGGGGGAGGGCGAGGGAAGACCCATCTCCAGGTCCAAATCCTATGGCTCATGTTCAATTTCCCTTTCTGTGGATTTCTGTGATGTCTAGGTACTTACGCAGTATGGTGAACAGAGATCTACAGATATAGAAATCTTCAAAAAAATTTGGAGAAATTGTTTGCCAAAAAATGCCATTCTAGTCAACCTGCAACTATTTGAAAATTTGACATGAATTTTCTAAATAGCTTTGAAAAATTTTTTTATGACCTAGCTGCCAGGTAGCAGCCTTCTGTGTAGTCTTTAGCCCAGTGGTTAGAGCATCCACCCAAGCTGTAGGAAACCCAGGTTCAATTTCCCCCTCTACCTGAAATACACAAGGGTTTTGAACTTGGGTCTCCTGTATGATGTGGCCTAGCCACTGGGCTGAGGGATATCCTGGAGCATATTTCTTTTGGTGTCTCCTAGTGAAGCTGTTCCACTTTTTAGAATTAATTAAATAGCTGTTACCATAGGGACTTGAACTGGGGCCTCATACCTTTGGGAGGAATATTCAAAGCATCAGGCTATAAAGGCATTCTTACACAAATTCCCTGGCCCAATGACTATTCATTGCCATGCATAGTGGCAATTCATGGACATTCATGAGACAAAAGTTATAGAGAGGCCACATCCTCCTCCTCCTCCATCACCTTATGTCATAGAAACATGTTTCAGCCTACCCAAAAACAGATTTTTTTGATTCACTGACATTTTTGGATAGTGACAGGTTTCAGAGCAATAGCCGTGTTAGTCTGTATCAGCAAAAACAACAAGGAGTCCTTGTGGCACCTTAGAGACTAACAAATTTATTTGGGAGTAAGCTTTCATGGGCTAAAATGAAATGGGCTAAAACCCACTTCACCAGATGCATGGAGTGGAAAATACAGAGAGGTATAAATACTCAGCATATGAAAAGATGGGCGTTGCCTTGCCAAGTGGGGGGTCAGTGCTAACAAGACAATTCCATTAAGGTAGAAGTGGGCTATTCTCAACAGTTGGGAAGAAGGGAAGAAAAATCACTTTTATAGTGCTAATGAGTTCAATGGCACTGGGTTTTTTGCAGGGTTTGGCTCCTAGGTTAGTGTTTTTGTTGTGTGATGTGTAATTGCTGGTGAGTATTTGCTTCAGGTTGGGGGACTGTCTGTAAGTGAGGACTGGCCAACACTGTCCGCATATCTATTCAAGGGATAACATTATATGACCTAACCACGTCAGCCACACCACCAGGGGCTCATTCACCTTCACATCTACCAATGTGATATATGCCACCATGTGCCAGCAAAGCCTCTCTGCCATGTACATTGGCCAAACCGGACAATATCTATATAAAAGAATAAATGGACACAAATCTGACATCAAGAATTATAACATTCAAAAACCAGTAAGAGAACACTTCAATCTCCCTGGACACTCAATAAAAAACTTAAAAGTGGCCATTTTTCAACAAAAAAAAAAATAAAAAAAGACTCCAATGAGAAACTGCAGAACTGGAATTAATTTACAAACTGGACGTCATTAAATTAGGCCTGACTAAAGACTGGGAGTGGATGGGTCACTACAAAAACTAATTTAAAATTAATTTCCCCCTGCCAATACTCACACCTTCTTGTCAACTGTTTGAAATGGGCTACCTTGATTACATTGAACTCATTAGCATCTGATGAAGTGGGTTTTAGCCCACAAAAGCTTATGCCCAAATACATTTAATATCTAAGGTGTCACAAGGACTCCTCGTTATTTTTGCTGAATTTTTTGGATTTATTTTGACCAAAACTACTTTTCTCCCTCTCTCGCCACCCCATTTGCCAGATCCGTCTACAAGATAAATATATCAATATAAAGTAAAATTTCATTACCAATTAGAACAAGATGTGAGGCATATTCCATTTAAAAAAAACCTCTACGCTTGTTTACAAGTTTATCTCCAGGAATATCCTAAATCCTACTCTTGGTTCCAGTATTGATTCCCCATGTATCTCTGTGCAAATCTCTGCCACATTCCCCCCACTCCAACTCCAACTGTAAAATGAAACTATGATATTTACACTGCACATGGATATTTAATGCCTGAAAAGCTCTGAAAACCATTACATAATTTAAGTATTATACATTTTTCAGTCAATTTTCTTCTTTGACAAGTGCTAGCTGGCAGGAGGAAAAATGTTGTCAAGGATTTTTTATACTGAATCACTGAAAGCTAAATGAATAAAATGCCTTATTACAGAACAACAGTGATATCCTATAAGATAATAATAAAGATGAAATACACTGTGAAAACTGTAGCCTCTTTCTTGAGAATGGCATAGCCAAGTACTATAATATTTCTTTCTCTGGCATTTATTCTAAACGTACAAAGCCAGATAGAACAGAACCCCTTTGACTCAGAGGTTCTATGATACCATCACTAAAGACACTCATTATTAACTCATCATATTAGTCTTACATTTTTAATATTGGAATTTCTATGCTTTATATTTCAGCAAAAACAAAGTCACATCTTTTTTGATTGTACCAATATAAAATTAAGATAGCATTAGAAATTCATTTAATTGGGTTCATCTGAAACTTGCTGAAGAGGAAAATCTCACTAAAGAATAGAAGTGAATGCTGGATATTATTGAATAGCACCATACATCACTCTATTTGGTGGATAGTGTCTGAAATACTTGGTAGCTTAGAGTAACTTGAAGCAAGTCAGTCATACCTACATGAAACTAGGAAAACGTATATACACAAATTAGTGAATTCTGAGCCTGATTAATCATTTAGTATTACTGCAGTTTTCTATGAAGCATTGATGTCATAGAACAGGAATAACGTGCTGGTGGATTGGAGAAAAATCTAACTAATGCTCGTCTAATAATTTATTGTAAATAATTTGGCTGATCAATTTTGGCTGTTTTCTTCAAATAGGAACTGATTTTTATCTAATGCACCTTTATATTGCCCTGGCAATGATAGCACTTTAAATGATACTACTTAAATTTTAGTCAATGTAATCTGCTCCCAATAAAACATCCTACTATATTGTCAGAAAAGTGGAAATGTGCTTCCATCTAAATGAGAATTAGACCCACATTAATTTCTTTCATTATCTGATCAGTTTTAATCCTCATTTGTATTTTCCATATAAGAAAAAGAGTCAATGCTTTGATTAAATAATAGGAAATGTTTAGTTATGATACAACAATTAGTTTTAATCACCTTGTCAATACCTGTGTCAAATTTGGTTGATCATCTGATGGAAAAATAAATTTGGGTAAAGGATTGTTTGAGGGGTAGCCGTATGTTAGGGGAATCCTTTTTCCTTGGCACATTACAGTGCATTTTGCATTTACAGGACTCTCTTTGTAGCAGAGACTGTCAAATTTGATAAATTCTCTTGCAGAATATAAAAACTAGACTTCCAAAAACAGAAGATAAAAAGTGTACTTCGCAATATACTGCTTAAATTATATTTTTGTATTGCACTTTTAGTTTTCTATTAAACTTTACTGTTGCATTAAAAATAAAACCAGTGCTAAAGGGCAGAACACTTAGTGCCCATAACAGGAGTGATACGCTGAAAAAGGGCTAAGATACTGGATTTCTCAGCTAGAAAAAGAAAACTTCATACAATATTGGAAATAAAGGGTTTAGTTAGAAAAACAAAAGAAAACTAGGTGTTTGTGATGTCATTAGAGTTGTGTCAAATCAGAAGCCATTTTCTGAACTCATTATAGCATTGCTGGTATTTAAACTGATCTGAGAGATTTTGGGTTGTAATCAGAACAGATCCATTACAGACTCCCGTCAAGGCTGATTCCCCACTCTGGCACTTCGAGTGCAGAAGGTGGGGGCCCATAAGGATTCTAAAAGTTAATACTGGCTACTTCAGGCTCATAGTAAACTCCCAAGGTTACAGCTTCACTCTGACCTTGGATGGGTAGATGCTGCCACCACCCAAATGCAAAAAAATCCCTTTGAATCCAGGAAGGCACTGTTGGGAATTCCTCCACCCTCAAGCCCTTGAAAGGTAAAAAAAGTAAATTTCATTAAAAACAAAAAGAAAGAAAATACATCTGGAACTTAGGCTTTGCTAGATTTAAAAAGAGCAAATATAATAATTAAGCATCAAGAATGATTTTCTTGAAATCCAGCTTAATGGTTAAAAGCAAAACAAAAGCATTTGTGGGTTAGCATAGAGCAGTCTGTAGTAAGATGAGACCCTGAAACATAAACCCTTATCAGAGGCCCAGTATGAGCTCAAAGGCCTGAACTAAAGTAATGCTCAAGACTTTGCTAACATAAAGCAAAGTTAAGCTGTGAGCCAGAGGCAGGCCCTGCTCACAGAAGCTGGCAAGGAAAGGGCTGATGCTGCAAAAAGAGACATACCTAAAAGGTACTGGACACCAGATATCAGAACATTTGCATACTTATACACTCCACACAGATAACAAGGAACAAGCTGACCATCCCAATGACAGGGCCAATATGATGGATAAAGTTGTTTTGTTTGAACCAACATGTACAAGATGAGAGGCGGCACCTTACTATGTAAAGGGGTTGTACCTTGCTTCGTAGAGGGGTTGCACCTCAATACGTCAGGAGTGATTTGTAACTTGTTTTTACCAGTTTTAAGAATACATCCCTGGGGCAGTGTCTGTGTCTTTGGCCTAGGGGGCAGTGAAAAGTCCCGCCACTGACTGAGCTGGTCCATCGTCAGGGAGCACATAAGTACTAGCTACCAGCACCTTAGCAGCCCCTTGGACTTCTATGCTGGCGAGATGGAGACTGTGTTTCTTTTCGACAATAAACATGGCCCAGGTGCCTTTGTACCTTACTAGAGTCTGTGGTCATTAGAGGTTCTCTCGGGGTCTGCTGGGTTAGCGATCTGCACAGAGCTGGGGCAGCACACAGGGGGAATATGCACGCAGCCGATTGATATCAACATTGAACGGAGCAGAGAACCACACCGGGAGCATCTGATGACAGAGTCCACAAGCCATAAAGAAATAAACCTAATCGTGTCTTCCTAGACATTTCCTGATCTATTACATACCTGGGGGGTTTCAAATAAGTAGTTTCTAGGTATGACTGGTGATTTTCATACCTGGCCCATAGCTTTTACAGCATAGCTCCAGCCCTGTCTATGCTCTGTCCCCTCTCTCTGGAGAACAACAACAGACAAAGAGAAAGCTTTTTCCCTAATTTTAAAAAGCTTGAGCCCTCCCATTGGCTCTGATGGTCAGGTGTCCACTCCCTTCCTTTTACTTATGGGCTTTTTAACCCTTTATAGGTAAAGCAAGTAGAGAACAGCTACTTAACAGGGATTTTATAGTTAACTGATGGCTAGGTGTCCATAAAAGGGAGCTATCTCCCATCCCCCTTCATTTATCACACTCTCAAGCAACCTAACACTCCTCCATAGGGTACCTGGAAACCATCCTTTACCCACACATCACCAGGCCTGCTCCCCTTTATCAGGACTTTACTGAGGGATGGTTTGCTAGGCTTTAACCTCTGCCCCGTCTGTCAATATCTGCAGGTTGCAAGCAATTAAGAAATTTGGAGGGAGTCATTTGGTTAGTCCAGTAACCCTTCAACAGAACCCAAATCATCAGGGAAAATGCTGCAGAGAAGCTTCAAAGGCAGTAGATGAGCATGCCATCTGATGCCACCTCTCTTCTCTCTGCAGTGAAGTGGTGGCCCTGTTTCATACAAAAGGAAACTCTGAATGGCACATCTGAGTAGATCATCCAGCCCCATTTTGGTTCTTGGAGAAACAAAGACTTTATGCAGTTAAAGTACTAGCTTGTGAGCAAGAGCTTTCATGCCCTACCCCTGCTATATGTGCCTTGAGGGTGCAAGGAAAGAATCAGTGTAAAGGTAATTAGGACTTCCCTTTCAAGAGATGAAAGGTAAATTAGAAGCCCTGGGGCTATGGTGAGGTGTTTAGGGGATATTATGGGCTGAGTGCGAGGCATCTTGAGGGCCTGTAGACAGCTCACAGTGCTGTGGGATGAAGATTGTAAGGGACATGTGGTTAGATAAGAGTAAAGAATGGATGTGTGTTGCTGATCCACCCAGAAAACTTGTGCCTGGTTAGTTCTGGTATTGATGTCTCAAAGAACTATTAACAGTCAAAATAATTACTCTGACTTTGATAAGGAGCTAAAAAAGCAGGTAGTGTCTTGATGAAACTATGGAGTCTGCATTTCCTCACCACTAGAACATCTTCACTTTTCTGTTTAATAACTTGAGGAGGTGTATGTTTTTTTTTAAAGAAAGAATCTCTGCAATAATATTGGTGCTCCTGGAACCAGACTTGGTTGACCTGGTGCATGGAGAAGTGAAATGCATTTCCTTTGCATAAACTAATTGTCCAGTGCTGTACAAGTATTCATCCCAAAGGAGGGCAGAAGGCAGTAATAGATTAGATGACACCTCTGAGATACCAGATATTGGGCAGACAAATACGTGGTTTATTTGATAGTCTTCAGACACTTCCCTTGTTTATGAGTGGTGGTGTGGATTTCTAAGCTTGTTGTCTCCATTTTACCTTTCCTATAACTATCTTTTAAGAAAATAATAATGAAGTAACAGAATAAAAAAGGAATGATTCTACTGAAAACATATTCAGTGTAAGGAAACATTATGTATGCTGAGTTTTAAAGTAAATGCAATATGCATGCATTGTGATGATGGGGTTACCACTGCAAATAGAATGGTCATTCTTTTCTGAATATATAATACAAATTGCTGTTCGAACAGAGCATGCCACTTTTCCATTTGACTGTGACCTTCTTTTGGCTTATGCAACTCTTGAGTATTACATTCAGAGGTCAACACTTACGTGTAGGAGGGAGGAAAACATAGTTTAATGGAGTCAAACTCTTTACTTGGAAAAATATAGAACTTACTTGAAAATTCTTCTAACTATGCATATGAATGAGGTCAAATGAATTGGAGTAGTAATTGTTAGATAACAATTAGTTATTCTTTGGATGTACAGTAGTAAAGTAAAAAGTTCAATGTTAATAGCTTTTCATCTTTAGAAGCAGCAGAGCATAAGAACCTATTTATCATTAAGCTTTATCTGCAAGTACAATTTATGGCTGGCTGTTTTTGTTTCTGTTAAACTGATGGAACAAATAAAATGTGTGAAAAATTAATTTTAAAGTAGGTAAACAATGAAGACGTAGAAAGACAAGATAAAAACAAAGGAAGAACTCTATTCAGTGGTTTGGTAGGCTGCAAAAAAAATGTTTAATTTTCAAGTTCTGGAATAATTCTATATTAAAACTTACATGAAATGAGGACTTGAAATGGAAAATAATCTTAAAAGGTTACAAATAAAATAAATAATATGTAAAACATACAGTACTGACTTCTTTTAAAGTATACTGCTATGCTTGAATGTATTACCACAAGCAACAAAGGTAACTTAAAATCAAAACATTAAATGTGTTAGTGTATGTTAGTAATATATTTATATATTTAACTATTCCTTAAAATCCGTATCTTCAACAACAGTATGTCTGAATGCTAAGGCCCAGAAAACTCATCCTTGACTGATAAATAACCGTATTCAAGAATTTTATGCATTATGCAGTATTTAATAATTCTTAGGTACCCTCATGTCTATAAAACTCCAGATAGTCTTGGAAATGCTCTCCTTAACACACACACACGCGCACACACACACAGAGCTTTCAGAAGCATATATAGACTTGGGAAAGTAATAAGGGATAATTGTTACAGCAGATGTTTTCTGTTGGAGAATCAATAGGGAAGAATGTGTGAGGTAAGAAGGACCACTGAGAGATGTTATCTTGAAGAACTGTTAGTCCTCTCAGCTGTAAATAATCTTTCCTTTACAAATAAACCGGTAAACTGAGAATATATAGAAATCACATCAGAAGATGTGTGTCTGGGAGAATATTCTTGGTAAAGAGGT
The DNA here is from genome assembly GCF_003597395.2 of Chelonoidis abingdonii. Taxonomy (NCBI): domain Eukaryota; kingdom Metazoa; phylum Chordata; order Testudines; family Testudinidae; genus Chelonoidis; species Chelonoidis abingdonii. The sequence continues at coordinate 281,037,063 of NC_133769.1, read as the reverse complement.
TTTCTTTGATTCAAAACCCTATATAATGATACTGGTATATCAACTTTGTTAAGGGAATGATAACTGCACTTACCTCCAGATACATTGAAGGATAAATAGAGAGCCAACTCTAGATCTGACAACAAAGGGTGGCAATGTATCTATTTCTTTCTGTATTCTGTACAGTGCTGTACTAATCTCTAACTGATAACTTTTGATTAAATAATTCTAATTGGGCCTGTTATTTGACAATCTTAAGTCAATAACTCAGACATGCAACAAATGGTTATACTACAATTTAACATGTAAAAGTGGTTCAATATTTATCAGCCCTCATTCACTGAATAGAGCATAAAACAACAGCATAATATACTTTTGTTTTAGTATTTGTAGAACTGACTTAAATATAGGGGACAGCCAAATGGGAAAATAAATTATAGGAAAAAATGAAGAATAAAAATGAAATCAATATTTTGTACCTAAAACAGAAGATTTATCCTGGCCCTTTATACTACAAGGTAGCTAAATTTAATTGTCCTGCATGGGATTGTTTCAGTTAATTGACCAAGGGCCTGATCTAGATTCCAGTGAATTTAATGGAGAGACTACCATGAGTTTTATGATATTGCTCCCTAAACACTCAACAAATTGACTAAAGGTGAATAAGCAGAAATGAAAGAATCCCAAGTGCCACTGATGAATGAGCTGCATCTAGATAATTCTCCTCTAGGTCCCAATAGTGGAAAGCAAGGAAAGGGCACTGGATACCACAGGTGTCAGCTTCCTACAGGCCTCAGGGGTGCTCAACTCCCCATTCTGACTTCAGCTCCATCCCCAGCAACCCTCAGTCCCCTCCTTACCTCTTCCCGTCCCTGCTCTGCCCCAGGCCCTGCCCACACCCCACCCCTTCCACAAAACCCTCACCCTCACCTGCCTCTTCTTGCCTCCACTCCACTCCTGCTCCACCTCTTCCCACCCAGTTCTGCTCCCTCTTCCAAGCACGGCCCATCTCTGCTCCTTGCCCCCTCCTCCCAGCACCTTTTCATGCTGCAAAACAGCTGATCGCGACAGACAGGAAGTGCTAAGGGGGAGAGGGCAAGTTAGCTGCTGGTGGGGGCTAAGAACCCACTAATTTTTTTCTGCTCCAGCCCTGGGGCACCCACAGAGTCAGTGCCTATGCTGGTCACTTCAATAGTCTAATTAATATTGTCCCTTGAATTGGGAAGTGACAGAGACATTGAAGTAAATGAGCAGTTCTCTAACATCACCCTGTGAGAGATCATGGAAAGACAGGATAAGGCCATTGTAGAACAACCTGACTAGCCCACCAGATAATCTAAGGCCTGGTCTACCCTACGCGTTTATACCGATTTTAGCAGCATTAAACCGATTTAACGCTGCACCTGTCCACACAACGAGGCCCTTTATATCGATATAAAGGGCTCTTTAAACTGGTTTCTGTACTCCTCCCCGACGAGAGGAGTAGCGCTGAAATTGGTATTACCATAT
>NC_133769.1:280935833-281034172 GCF_003597395.2 Chelonoidis abingdonii | reverse complement strand
CCAGGAGAACCCATGACAGCAGCAGACGGTACAGAATGACTGATAACCGTCATCTCATCGCCAATTTACAATGGCACAGCAGACGGTACAGAATGACTGGTAACCGTCTCTGCTACCTTGCAAAGGCAAATGAATGCTGCTGTGTACACATTCTGTCAGTGGCATCCAGTACACATACGGTGACAGAGACAAAAGGCAAAACGGGCTCCATGGTTGCCATGCTACGACGTCTGCCAGGGCAATCCAGGAAAAAAGGGAGCAAAATGATTGTCTGCCGTTGCTTTCACGGAGGAAGGAATGAGTGACGACATTTACCCAGAATCACCCGCGACACTGTTTTTGCACTATCATGCATTGGGATCTCAACCCAGAATTCCAGTGGACGGGGGCGACTGTGGGAATTATGGGATAGCTACGGGATAGCTACCCACAGTGCAACGCTCCAGAAATCGACGCTAGCCTCAGTACATGGGCGCATACCACCGAATTATTGTGCTTTGTGTAGCCGCGTGCATTCGACTTTATACAATCTGTTTTACAAAACCAGTTTATGTAAAATTGGAATAATCCTGTAGTGTACAGGTAGCCTAAGTGTGTGTCAGTACTACCTGCTGGTCAGACATATCAAAGACTGTTAACAGAACTAAAGCAAATAGGGACGAGCTGTTTCTATATCATACCCAGACATGAAATATAGATGCAGGATGTCAGCAGAATCTAGCACGATCTTTACAGGTACTTTCTAAAGCAAAAGCCTAACCACTAATTGTTTAAAGTTGGTGCGCTTCCTCCCCTCCTATAAAGAAGCATCAACAATCCTTTCAATAATGGATATAAAACTTCACCACTGGCTTTCATCAGCTATGAAGGGCATGGATCCATCTCACAGAACTGTAGCCTATATCTTCCTCATCACACATGGGACTTCTGTGCCCAAATGTCCTCAGTGCAGTTCAGTGATTAGCACATTAAATTTGTGGGAACCTGGGCCCTGTGTTCTGATAGCTCTGGTTGCTGAGCAAGCAGAGAGTTATTTTGTTTAGGAGTTAACTTTGCTCTTGCCCTTTTGGAACTCTAGCTGTTTTAGTTGATTTTTGACACATAATAAAGGATTGGTAATGGCAATAAAGATATTACTGACTGTTAACTTTAAGTTAGAGTCTTGTGCCAGCTGATCTGAAAGCAGCCACCATCTGCCTTCTAATGTATCACTCTTGGAAATATGACCTTAACTCTCAAGAGTTTATTTGTCCTACAAAATAAATAATATTGATGTGCTTCCCATTATAGCTGTATTGTCTATGACAAGTCTGGCTTATCGTTTCTATTTGAAATCCTATGCATTACTGTGGTATAGAGCCAATTTCTACTTGACAAGAATTTTACACTCGGCCCACAATGCTTGATATTTCATTGGGGAAACAATAAACAGCCACGCTTGAGATGCAGTTTCCTTTACTGCCAGACTTTTTGTCCTTTTTATGATTGGACCCTGACTACTGGAATCTTCTACTGTCTTTTTAAAAACTTTGTATTCCTTTTCCATATTTCTTTTGTTTGTTTTAGGCATCTACCATCCATCTTGCTTGTTGGAAGCTATCACTGTCCCCAGAATCAAACTGCTGGACTTCCTGTACTTCCATTGTTTATAATCTGTTGTTGCTATCACTAGATTTGGATGACTCATCCCCTAAATCAACAGGATATATTCTGGGCTCCCTTATTCTGAACCTTTCTGTACATGACAGGAATGACTCTGAGCTGTCACTACCCAAGCATGAATAGGAAATCTTTCCCATATGGCTGATATGTAAGTTACTTTCATTGATTTGTAAATTCTTCTCTGTCATTTTTGCTTACTGGTTCATCTTCAAGTAGTTTTGGTTTCAGAGTGGTAGCCATGTTAGTCTGTGTCAGCAAAAAGAATGAGGAGTACTTGTGGCACCATAGAAACTAACAAATTTATTTGGGTATGGGTTTGGAGTTTCACTACTTTTAATCCTGGCACAGATTCTTTATTCCTTTCATGATTTATATGTGGAGGGGGCAGCAAAATGTCATTAGGCTTCCATGAAAGATAGGGTGAGGCATTCATGCAGCAATACTATGTTTTTCTGTCTTATTAATTTTATGTAGAGAACTGTTTTTACCTTTAATTCTGTGTCACGGCAATACTGTGCTTGTTTGCTATTTCAGCTAAATTGCTTCAAGCATTCATCATTCTCCTTCCCCTAATATTATGATGTTTAATCCCTTTTATTGACAGGGAGTAAGATACACCAATTTGTCAGAAGCAGCATGGCCTATGCAGAGTGCTCTGTAAATAAAGTCTGCCATTTTGACCTTTTGCTTCTGGATGAGATTGAAGGGTCTAGTAAATCCTACAAATACCATGCCCCAAAAGGCTAGTTACTGGTCTGCTCAGACTCTAATTCATGGCATTTTTGTTTTTAATAAGAAATTTAAAATCACTCTTTTCCCACCTGCTTGAATGGAGAGCTGCTTTTAGCAATTACAGCATTTCAGTACCAGTACAAATAGAAACACAGCCCTTTTTAATCTGACTTTGCTATAATTGTACTCAGGACATTTGATTAAGGGAGCAAAAACTTCCTGACTTTAGGGAAGAGGGATTTGACTTATCTGACCGTGAATAAAATTAAAATCCAATAATCACACTCCATAGAGGAAAAAAAGCTGCATTTTTTAATGTGCTCAGTGCAGCAACCATACTAAAGTGAAAGAAGTGAAATCAGTCTAAGTGATACCATCATATGTTATTTGGTTAATAATTTCAATAGTGCGAAAAATGATGGGGAAGTTAGTTACATAAACAAGTTTCCATTAGCAGAAGTTTGAAGAAAAGACTTGAGAGGATATTTTGGGGAGAAGTGGGACAAAACATTATTAATTAATTAATTATCAGTATTATTATATAAAACTAGAATAAGAAACAACAATAAAGAAAACTGTTATACACTTGAGAGAAGTTAGTACAGAAAGCTAGTGAAACTCCATTCTTTTACAATTGGACAATAATTTACACTACAATAGCTAAACAGGCATACAAACAGTTTCTGAATTATAATAGTTGTGTAAAGTATCCACATTAAAAACCTTGTACAGTCAGAATTAACAGCAAGTGGGCTATTTCCGTATGTTTTGTCCACTTACAAACATCAAGGAAAGAACTACAGAATGGGCAAAAATGGAACTAAAATCTAAGAAGATGTTTAAGTAAACAAAGGAGAATTTTACCAGAGTCATGTAACCTACCATTCTTGAATCGCGTCCCACCAAACATGCTACATCTGTTGCATGTTTATTAACAGACACAAAAATCTCCCAAATTATTGTCAGAAGCTGTTATGCAATTACTAATGATCCTTCAATGAGGTTTCCCTCGGCAGAAGGGTGTTTCTATGCAGAGTTTATTGTGGGATTAGGGTTTAAGGTAGTATTTTTGTATTTTTTTCTTATTTTATGTTTGTGCAATGCTTAGTCATTAGATATGATTATGCTGAATTCATCAAATTGATCGATAATAATGGCTATCCCCTTCAATGTACCAGAAAATATGTAAGTGTGACTGCAAACCCCTCCCACAGACATTACCAGATTGTTTGCCCTTGTGACAACTGGTAAAGGTTTAAGTATAGTATAAATTCTAAAAAGTGGGCTTTACAGATTTAAAACATCACTGAATTAAGCTAACAGTCTTTTCTGATGTTTCCTCCACTCTGTGGTAACTAGCTGGCTCTCAGTCAAGATAGCCTGCTGAAGTTTTCTAATGTAAAACACACAGAAAGGCAGCTGCACACTAAAAAGAAGCTCTGAGCAACTCAGTAAGAGAGTTCTTCTCCCACATTTGGGCCTAAATTTTCAATTATATGCATCGACTCTAAGTTGCATTAACAAAGATCTGATCCTGCAAACATTTAAGAAAGCATGCAACTTTACAAAAGTGAGACGTACCATTAAACTGGAGCTACTTGAGTTACCAATAATCTACATCTGCATGTCTCCAGAAGAAGAAATTGCAAACTACATATGTAGTAAACCCCTTTGTTTTACATTCTACATATTCTAAATATTTTTGGAAAAGTTGGTCTTGATACTTAAAGCAAAAGTGCCATGTTTTCATCTGTCTGGACTGGAGTGTTATTTTGCTATTTTAACAGTGAAGAATCATGGTTTTAAAAAAAGTGAAGAAGCAAGGACAATTAAAAACTAATAAAACAAACTGAAACAAAAGTTCAGTAAATGGTTACTCATAAAATTATAAAATGTATTTAACAATAAGAAATAAGTAAAAGTAAAAAATAATTTATTTTTTTCAAAATAAAAAAAAAATCTAACCTCCCCCCCAAAAAAGTCCATCACATTTTTCATGGGCATTTTTTAAATGGTGGTTGTTTACAGTTTTTGGCTTGTAACTATTTTTTTATTTATTCAGTTGAATAACTGAAAAAAATGTTTTTCATTAATGTTTGTTTTTAAAGTGGAAATTTTTCATTAAAAAAAAGTTGACTTGCTTAAGAAATCCTTAAAAAATCTGTGTTATCTGACATTTTACCCACCAGAAAGCTCTAGAAATGGGTATTTCAGGAGGGGGTGCAGGCCATGGGTTCTGGGATAGAGTTTGGGTGTGGGAAGGGGCTCGGAGCAGGGATATTAGGTATGGGAGAAGTTTTGAGGCGCCAGATCTGGCTGGCACTCACCTCAGGTGGCTCCACAGAAGTGGAGACATGTCCCTGATGCTCCTAGGCAGAGGAACAGTGATGGGCACTCCGTGCTCTGCCCCTGTCTTGCCCCGATCTGCAGCTCCCATTGGCCAGGGACCAATGCCTTACAAAGTTTCTGGCAAATTCCTTGAGTCAAAGAGATTGCTTCATTCTTTACACCATCAGAGCGATTTGACTTTCAAACATTACATTTCGGGATTGCAGCACCTATAAAATATTCCAAAGAAAGATGGTAGAGCTGCTTAAGAAAATAAACAGCATTCTCCCTTTTAATTACAATATTTTAGTACCTGGGAAGAAGACCCTCAGTGAAGTTCTGAGCTTAATCAGTGACCCTTGACTTAAGCTAAATTAAAAAAAAAAAGTTTTCTTTGACAACATCAAATGGAATTTTTGAGAGAGATAATTAACAAAATGGAACTAGGCCTAGCTCTCAGAAAGCAACATCAGTTAGAGAACTGAATTCACCAACAAATCTACCAGAACTGAGTTGCACACTAGGGATGGTAAATTACTTGGGTTGATGCCAGCAAGATCTTACTACAGTGACAAAACCACTGAGTGGACTATTAACGTCCAATATATTCTGGCTATGGGGGCCAAATCAGGAGACTGTTTTCAAAACAGTAAAAGAAATGGTCGCAACGGATCCAGTTTAAAGCTCTACAGTGTAAACAAATGCACACAGTGGTCAATGCAGATGACAGTAGTTATGGCCTTGGTGCTGCATGGTTGAAGCTATATGGATCTAACTAGAAGCCAACTACTTTCATACACTTATATGTGCTTCTGCTTTTGTACATTTTATAGAACCAGAAAAGCAATATGTGCACATTGAAAAGGAGTATCTAACAAATGTATGGACATGTGAGAACTTCTACAAATATCTCTGTGGGTTGGGCTCCTTTAAACTGGTAACCAACCATAGATCTCTTGTTACCCTTCTCAATCAAAAAGACTTGGTCAAACATTGAATATATTCACTGGAGCTAGCGAGCAGAAGCAGCAAACAGGAGTTTTGAGAGGCTGTTTAAGAGGAAGCATGAGAACCAGAATAGCTAACATTCTCTAAACTTGGGCCAACCCACATCCACTGCCAAACTAAACAAAAAAACCAAAACCAAAACCTGCAGGAGTAAAAATAATGCAGGCAGAAGTCCAGCAGCAGAATAGGGGCTATCCAGTTTGTTGCACTGAATGCAGAATGTGTAATTACCAGCTTGAGTACAGGCCCTTGAGGCCTGAGTGGCTGAACTGGAGGACCTAAGGGAGACAAAGAGGTACATAGATGAGACTTTCTGGGACATAGTAAACCAGTCCCATCCCTAGTCTCACAGTCTCTGTGCTGCTGAGGAGGATGAAAGTTTCAGGTAAGGAGAACATCAAACTGGAGTGGAGGAAATGATCCCATAGTTGGAACCCTCCTTCCAGATGATCTTCTCACACTGAGGATACCCCTCCAAAGGAGGAAACACCAGTTGGTAGGAAGAGACAGGGTAGTAATGATGAGGGATTCAATTATTATTGAAGGCTGGAGAGAGATAGTGTAGTTCCTGGCCTCCACCCCTCTTATCAGGGCCAGCTGGGCCCTGATTGAGCTGGCCACACCTGTGGTCAGCTACTCAGTCAGCTTCCAGCAGCTGTCTCACTCCTTTTATTTCAGGAGCGGGGTAAACACTCCGCTAGAGGGGGTGATAGTAAGGAACGAGCAATGTGTTGGGTAGAAGACCAAGATGGAAAAAGAGAGAGGGCTGGCGGACACCCTCCCTGGGAAGTTTTTGAATGAAAATAGGAGCATGTACACTTTATCTGAAGGGTAGTCCCAGACATCTAATAATAAAGTTGTGGCCTCATTAAAACCATATCGAGTGTTTCTTGTCCTTCTTTCAGTATAGCCAAATAACTTTGGTTGAAATTACAGTAAAGGACAGAATTATCAGACAATATAGATGTTTTGTAAAGGCAAATCATGCCTCATCGATCTATTAGAATTCATTGAGGGTGTCAACAAGCTCATGGACAAGGGTGATCCAATGGATACAGTGTATTTGGACTTTCAGAAAACTTTTGACAATGTCCCTCATCAAAGGTTCTTAAGACAAGTAAGCACTCATGCGATAAGAGAAAAGGTCCTCTCATGGATCAATAACTGGACAGAGACAAAAAGAACAGAAGTACTTGTGGTACCTTAGGGTAGGTCTTCACTACCCGCTGGATCGGATCGGCAGGTAGAGATCGAGCTATGAGGGGTCAACTTATCATGTCTAATGTAGACGCGACAAAATTGATTCCTGATTGCACTCCCCATAGACTCCGGAACTCCAGCTCATTAGAGGTAGAAGCGGAGTCGATGGGGGAGTGGCAGCAGTCAACTCGCTGCCTTCCTCATGGCCAGGTGAGTCGGCCTAATGTCTGCTGACTTCAGCTATGCTATTCGCATTGCTGAAGTTGCATATCTTAGGTTGACCCCCGACCCCGCTAGCGTAGACCTGGGCTTAGAGACTGACAAATTTATTTGAGCAATAAGCTTTTGTGGGCTAAAATGGAAAATACAGTAGGAAGATTATATATATATATACACACACAGAGAACATGAAACAATGGGTGTTACCATACACATTCTAAGGAGAGTGATCAGTTAAGGAGAGCTATTACCAGCAGGAGAGAAAAACAAAACAAAGGAGAGACAGAAAAAAGGTAGGAATAAATGATCAGTTTTCAGAATGGAGATAGGGATCTTTACTGGGACCAGATCTGTTCAACATATTCATAATTTATCTTGAAAAAGGGATAAATAGTAAAGTGGCAAATTTTGGAGATAATACATAATTACTCAAGATAGTTAAGGCCAAAGCACAAAATGATGACTTACAAATGGATCTAAAAAAAAAAGCTGGTGAAAGGGCAAGAAAAACACATATTAAATCCAATGTTGATAAATGCAAGGTAATCCACAGTGAAAACCATGATTCCAACTATACTTATACAATGATGGGGTATAAATTAGCCTCTACTAATCCAGAAAGAGATCTTGTGGTCATTGTGGCTAGTTCCCTGAAAACATCCACTTAATCTGCAGCAACAATCAAAAAAGCTAGCTGAATATCAGTAACCATTGAGAAGGGGATAGATAATAAGACAGTAAAAATTATAATGTCACAATATAAAGCCGTGGTACACCCACACCTGGAATACTGTGTGCAGTTCTGGTCACCACATCTCAAAGAAATATTAGAAGGTAAAGGTAAAGAGAAGGGCAAAAAAAATGATTAGGGGTATGGAACAGCTTCCTGATTAGGAGAGATTAAAAAGGGTGGTACTGTTGAGAAAAGAGATACCTGAGGGGGAATACGACAGACATCAATAAAATCATGAATTATGTGTCAGAAATGAATAAGAAAGTGTTATTTACCCCTTCACATAACACAAGAACCAGGGGTATCCCAATAAAATGAATAGGGCAGCAGGTCAAACAAAAGGAGGTATTTCTTCACACAATGCACTGTTAAGGCTGTGAAACACATTGCCAAGAGATGTTGTGAAGGCTAGAATTATAACTGGGTTCAACACAGAATTCGATAAATTCATGGAGGATATGTGCATCAGTGGCTATTAGTCAAGATGGTCAGGAATGCAACTCAATGCTCTGGGTGTCTCTAAGCTTCTGACTGGGACTGGACAATAGGGGACAGATCACATGATACTTGCCCTTTTCTATGTATTCCATCTGAAGTGCCTGCCATTGGCCATTGTTGGAAGACAGCATATTGGGCTAGATCAGGTTTGCAGCTTTTTCTGGGTAAGCCCCTGGCAGGCCGTGAGATACTTTTTGTTCATCCGAGCATCTGCAGGTACAGCCTCTCACACCTCCCAGTGGCCGTGGTTCACCATTCCCAGCCAATGGGAGCTGCTGGAAGCCAGGAATGGATGATTGTTTATTTCATCCCTTTCCTCCACTGCTATAACTTTTCAGTGTAGACCAGGGGTCGGCAACCTCAGGGGTTGCTAAGCACCCTCGCAGGCTGGGCCAGTTTGTTTTTCTGCCACATCAGCAGGTTCAGTGGACCACGGCTCCCAGTGGCTGTCCCATCCTAATGGGGGCAGCGGGAAGCAGTGTAGGCAAGGGATGTGCTGGCCACGGCTTCCCACCAAGCCCATTGGCCTGGGACGGTGAACCGTTGTCAGTGGGAGCTGCGATTGGCCGAACCTGCCCACATGGCAGGTAAACAAATTGGACTGGCCCATGAGCCGCATGCCAGAGGTTGCTGACCCTTAGTGTAGACTTTTGGGGCAGGGACCGTATTTCCTACCATATTGTTTATATAATGCCTAGCCCAATGGGCTGATATTGACTGTGTAGCACCACATATAAATAAATAATAATAATCATTCTAGATCCCTCTATACGGAGGAGAAGAGAAGATGACGGAAAGTGAAAAAAGTTCTGGATGAAAGGAGCACGTCTTCAAAACTGTGGCACTCAGAGCTGTACTTCTATTCTGAGTGGTGGACCAACTTTGCAAGTTGCCACATCAAGTCATATTTTCTGCACGCGGGGCACAAAAGGAAGGAAATGGGCAGTATCTTGGAGAAAGCAGGCATGTAAGCACCCACTGGCTATCTCTTTGCATGCTGGTCCCTGGAACTGGAAGAACCTTTGTGTGTTTACATTAGCAGAATCCAACAGGAACACTGCCTGGCAGATTTGCTGACCTGGCCTACTTGCTGAGATAAGGATGTGCTTAATGAGCATTTCTGCTGACACTAGTTAGGACACCCAGTGAGGAATGTCCTGCATCACTGCCTGGGAGGCTCATAAAATATTGATTTGTTTCAGAACATGAGGGGTAGAAGGACTGGAGTAACACAAACACAATCACAGAGATTTACACTTTGCCCTTGTTGGGTCTAAAATATATAATAAATGTAAAGTCAAGGGTGACAACTTTACTGCACATAGTCAAAAGCAGGCAACTACAAAGAAAATCCAGTCCTCAGCAGTCAGCCCTGAAACCTTACATCTGGGAAATACTGGGTCTGAAAATCAAGTCTCTCTAAGGTGTATTAGATTGGGTACCCAAACACGGAGGCACCTAAAAATCTCTAAACACATTTAAAAGTCTTGCGATAAACACAGTGTATTTAGAGAAAAGAGTAGTAATGCAAAATTATCAAATTAAATACAGAAATTAGTTGCAACTTCCTCTCTTTAAAGGTTAATATTCAAGATTGGTGAATAGTAGAAAGGAAGCCAAGTTATCACTAAAAGTCTCTTCTTCAATTGACCATTTAGTCTGTCAGAGAAGTGTTTGGGTGGTGGCTGTGTTGATGGTCTGTGATATGCAGGAAGTCAGATTATAGGATCTGGTGATCCCTTCATTTGGTCTTAAACACTAGGACCATATAAAGAGCTAAGATTATTAGCAAACCATACAGAAAACCTTAGCAAATATGTCAGTAATTGTTTGTGGAGTTCAACAGAAATTAAAACTATGTTTCCTGCATTTGTTTTTTGTCCCTGGTGTATTTATGTATCCTCTACTATATTGAGTAGCAGAAATAGAAGAGTTTCAAAGCTGTAACCTTTTGCAAAAAGGCTGTTTATGTGGCCAAACTGTTATTTTTCCAAGTCAACTTTAAAAATATATATATTATATTTGAACTATTTTTGATCAAGTAACCTTTCTCTTTTTTCTTTTTGAAGATAAGAATTAATTTATCTATAATCTCACTGATGGAAGCAAAGTTAACAGAAATTTTAATGAAAGTACAACCTTACAACAGGATTTGAACTTAATCTCTTTGAATTACTAAACAGGCGCTTTATCTACTAGGCTCAAAGGTTATTAGATATTAATAGCTATAGGAATATTGATATTTTATTTTGGCCATGGTAGATCCGTATTTTTCTATTAATGTAATAGAAATAGGATATAAAGATCAATCAAAGTATGCTCCCCAGTTCATACTAAGAGAAACATACATAAAAGACAGATGTAATTGTAATTTTCCATGTACTTTTTCTTCAGATGAAGATAAAAAGGCTTTTCCTACATTTTAAAACTATATATTTCTTCATAAATAGAGCAAATGTTGAAAAAATACCTTCAGTCTTCATCAAGGCAAAATTCCAGTTGAATTCAATTTTACGTTGTGAAAGGTCTGCAGGATTAGGCCCATGGAAATTGTATGTTACTTTTGGACAGTATCTCAGATTCCCTAGAAGCATGATCTTTTATCAATGGCAATAGTGATGTAGAGTTCTTTTTCTAGTGATACTGGAAGAAAACTCAGGGCCCAAGCTTGCAGTCTTTATGAAGATAAGATGTCCTATACAATCAAGTGTTAGTTTTGTCTATATAAGGACTGCAGGGTTGGGTCCACACTGAGAATTGTGGGAAGTGTTAATTCAACTTAGTTCCATCTTGTCATTCTCTGTAGTGTATAGAGGGGCTATTAGGAAAGTTAATGAAGAGACACCTGTTATGGTGCATCTGCTATGCTGATGACACCCAGCTCTATGTCACCATTTTACCCTGCCCAGTACATGTAACTGAATACTGTACACAGAAGAAATGACAAAGGTTATTTATATCTGCTCCTTTAGTTGAAGGTGTCTGTCAAAGTTTGCAATACCTTAAACGACGTGGGTCTTAAATGCACGAGAGACCAACTCCCTGCCTGTCTCTATTGCCACAGTTGAGATCAGTGTCCTTCCATGAGGTGGAGTTCTTTTGGTTTAAAAGAAAGGAGGCTACTGTTAGAGAGTTTCCCAGGAGAAGCCGGACATTTGTTACTTGTCCTCTGTCCCTTCTTCATTTGAAATAACTGGATAGGCTAGTCATAAGAAAATACTGCAAAAATCCATCTGCAGGGGGATGAATGCAGGCTGATGTTTTTGGAAAGGGAGCAGTTATTATTATATGTTGAATACTTTTGCTTTTTGTCCATTATAACTGAGTGATGTTTCTTAGGAAAACATTTTTCTGGTGACAGCAAAACATTTTGCAAATTCATGCTAGTTTTTTCCTGAAATGTTCGTAAACCCCCCCAGCATTTGATTTCATTTCAACATTTTCAAAATGAAACTTTTCATTTTTTTGAGTCAAATGACTTTGTACTGGACTTTCATTCAATTGTATTTTAAAAAAATGAAAAAAAAAAAAAAACTGCTTGAAATCAAAGTGAAACTTTTATTTCAACCCCAAATATTTTTTTAATTTTGCAGAACTGCGAGCAAACTGAAAAAAAAAATCTATTAGCAGCATAGCACTATTGCTCATAGCTAGAAGGATAAATACATGCTGCTGAGTTATGCATTTATCAACACATTACAAGATTCAGTAACACAGAGGTTAGCCAATCTCTTTTTGCTACATTCGTGTGCAGTAGATTTGCATGTAAGCACATGTGTGATCTTCTACAAATTAAAAGGAAGAGAAGGAAGTCTCTTGTTGCTTCTGAGAAATGCTGATTACACTCTGGGTTCCAGCCTTTAGTTTTTGGGGTTAAAAAAAATCAAGTTTTCCTCTTGTTATGTTCCATTATAATCCATTTATTATTTTCAGACAGGTTTTTTTTCACACTTATTTAAAAGAGAAGACAGATGTAGAGTGGAATCAAGAGAATTCTTTAGAAATAATGCATAATGTAATTGTATGTCAAGGGACAAGTATCCGAACAGGACTAGCAGTTAGTTAATCTATATGTCTCAATTGTTTACCAGTCCCATTCTTGCTCCAGTTTATCTTGTCTCATTTGACCCACAGCAAATCAATATCTTCATTAATGTTGTGCTTCCTTGTTTTCATAATGGTGTAAATCAATTATTTTTAAGTCAGATACAAACAGTGATAAGGGTTTCTTTCTTGGCATGTTCACAAATACATAGGTGTTTTTTGTTTATTTGTTTTATTTTTCATTTCAGAGCGAGTCCCCTGAGATGCTCAAAGTCCTAACAACACTCACTATTTTTCCACCTTTATTCCACTCACCCACAACTTCAAAGGCTGATCTTCCTTTAGGACAAAATCTGTGTGTCGGTCTTAGCTTAGTTTCTAGCACAGAAGCCACCACTTTAATTACAACCCTTATTGACAGTCTCAGCAGAGAAGTCAAGGATTCAGTGCTATGAAGGCTCAACTACCCCTCACTTTTAGAAATGTCATATAATGTGTACTGTAATTGGTTGTGGTGTATTGGTAAGGTGAAGTGGAGGAAGCTTTCGCTGCTGCTGACTGTGCTATATCTGGTCTCAGTAGAGGCTGAACAATTGGAAAATGTCAACAATTTTTTTTTTTTGCAAAATAGCAAAAAATGTTAAATTCCTGCTGTATAAATATAATAACTTGTCAACATGGACTTTGTGTAGGTATGCAGTCAGGTCCCAAGGGAAGGATATGCTTTCCTGAAGCTCTACTATTAGGAGTGTAACATTATTTTAGCATCATTTTAACCTTTTTAGTAATTTCCTGCAGAAAGCTGACCTGTTTAAATGTAGAAGTTAAAAATGTTAACAAAATACTCTTCACTCTAGTAAAAGTCCCTTCTTTTCTAAAAGGAGGGAGAGATTTATTCTGTGATTCTGCAAGCTGTCCAGTGGTTCACTTGCAGGATTAGAGTCTCAATGGCTTTGATTTCTATTTTAGAAACTTGGAGTGGCATGTTAAAAAGCATTCACTATTGGCCTAACTCAGATCCCGTTGAATTCAATGATAATTGGGACCGAGTTAAGTCAATAAAAAGTGCTTTCGAAAATCCAACTCATAATGTGTTTTAAAAGTCAGGTGATTGAAAGACACAGATTTTATATCAACAGCACAATTACTAATTTCCAGCAGAGAATAATGGAAAAGATTAAATAAACATCATAATTCCTTGACAACCACATATCCAATCCCTAAACAAGAAAACATTCTGCAAAAATAGAAAATTAAGAACACCAGTCCAAGTGGACAAAGTACAGTCTTTTCCTTTATCAAACATTCTACCTTCATTGTTTGTTTATTTGTTTTCTCTGTCGTTTTGTCTGAAAAAAATCATGATCTCCCATTTTCTGAGCTCTGTCATAGGAAATATTTTTCCAATACTGCAAATGAAGTTACTGTTAGACAGAAATATTACATAATGTACCATTCCACTGTTCAATACAACAACGGTTAAATCTTAGCACAGATATGTAATAAAAATATAATTGGAAGCTTGAATCTCTGCTTGGTAAATATTCTATATCAATACTTTGCAATATTTTACAAATTAAAAACCGGATATTAAAATTAATGACAAAAAAAAGTGTCCCAAGAAAGTTTGATTAATGGCAGAAATGTCTTCTGGCACTTTTGATCATATCAACAAATGAACAGCAAAATTCACTGCTATTTCCAATTTTGTGATAGAAAAATTAATCCAGAATAGGCAAATTATAATAGTTCAATCAATACATAATGAAAACATGTACAAACTGATACATTGATTTTGATACGCGAAATTTCTAAACTAATTTCTCATGATATTAAGTAGGTTCATATTGTGAGTAAATATAAACACTAAATGATTATTTTAAAAATACAACTCTTAAGGGGGAAAAAGACAGACTTGAAAGTTGAGTCTATCATGCCTTACTGCAGCCCTATTTGTCTGAACTAGTTATGTACAATATGACTGATTCTAAGCCAAATTCTGTAGTGATATCTAGCATTGTAAACCTGGAGATTTACAGTGGTTTAACTAAAATCAAAATTTTATTCTTTTTTTTTGATTTTTAAAAAATAATTCATGGTCCAATTCTCCTACCCTCATATTGAACCCCTTTGAAACCAATGGGACTGATCTTTGGACTACTACAAAACATGAACAAGAGTGGATACTTAGTAGAGGCAGACAATCTTTTGGGACAAATATTATATTCACCAAAATATGCAGTTGACTGAAACTATTCATGAATTCATGTAAAATTTGGCCAATAGTTTTGGCCAAAAAAGTGTATTTTTTAAAGTCAAAATGTTTCATTTTTCCATTTTCAAAATGAAAAATTTCAAAACAATGTTTCAAATATTGCCTAAATTTTATTCTTAAAAACACTAAAACAAACCCCCAAACTCAGAACCAAAATAAAATGTTTAATTTCTTGTGAATCAAAAGATTTTGGTCAACATGAAACAATTTTTCAATATTTTTTTCGGTATGGCCAGCAAAAAAGAACACAAAACAAAACTTCACATAGCTCTAGTCTTTAATATAAGGGCCAGATCTGAGATTCTCAGATACATTGATCATGAGTACAATGTAAGAGTCTATATAGAATAGCTGTGGTAAACCAACTTATCTCAGTGAGTTTTATGGATCTATGCCATTTTATATCTGCTATGAGGCAGATCCTGAAACTCTTTCCAGAGTGTATAATTTCAAAGTAAAATATAAATACATATAGTTATTTCTAGATAAAGCAACCAATAATGTTAGATGGGGTTGGGGAATATTATTAGAACTTTATCGGCTAAAAGAAATGTCTATGAATATTTGCAGTTGTTGCCATATTCACTACTCTAAACATAGATCAGTGCAGGTATTTAAGTGCTTTTGTTGGAGGCAGAGTGTTCAGCAACTTGTAGAATCAAGACCTTATACTGTTGTGAGAGAAATCAGACCTAATATAGTCTACAAATCCATTTCAGTTATATTAGGAAGCTCCATGCTTAGTTGCTAAATTGAATATTCATCCAAGGGTTTAGAAGGTTTCAAGCACGGAAATCCACTCTTTTGTTAAAAAAAAAAATCAACTGCTTTGTAGTGGTATTATGTGCCGCACATTACTCTGTGAGTAGCAGTGTGTTCATCTGTAACAAAGTGTGTTTCTGCAAGTGCAAGGTAGTTGTTATTCTGAACACCTCTCTGGAAGTTTGATGAAACATACCATATAAACAGCAATTCATTTATTCTATGTAAAATATATTGCATTTTCTGTGCATGATGTAATATGCAGTTACTTTCAGGAAGAAAGTAAAATATTCAAAATATATAAATTTAAGTCCAGCATTCAAATGGCAACATACTGTATTTCAGCTAATGGTTCTCTTCCTAGATATAATCTTTATGTCCGCTCATTTGGAAATTACAGTGCTTCACCATTTACTATGAAAGTAATTGCATATCCTATATCTCCTTCAAAGAACTCAGAATATGTCTACAGTGCAATGTAAGGCCAGGCTCAGCCTCAGGCTTGTGCCAAAATCCCCCTTTTGCCTACACACAAATCTCTTGGACTCAGGCTCAAACCCAGGGTTCTAGGTCCCAGTGAGGGTATAAGGTTCAAGCTCAAGTCAAGCTGGGACCCACTGTTCAAATCCTATTGCTTTGTCATGTTGATGCAGTTTCTTCCCCAAGAGTCACCAATTGACTGTAGGGAAATGTAAGCACGCACACATGCACCCTTGTTCTAGTACAGCAGCTCAGCAAGTCATGTTTAACGCCTCCATTTCATTATTAGTACTGAGATGCAAACACACCTTCAATGTGTTCACCAGAGTCTCATGGAAGTTTGGCCCATTTCCTGAAACAGGAGTGAAAGTGCAAGCGAGAGGAGTTCTACAAATAGTGTTTCCTCCACATTGCTAGCCCTGGTTGCTGGGAGCACGCAGATCAAAATAGTAGCTTGGTAGGATGTGTCAGTGGGCTGTTCAAACCTCCTGTAATGCATGGTGTGGACAGTCAATTTTTCCCACGCTGCACTACAAACAAAAAGCTACGGTGATTAATTTTGGGAGGCTGCTAGGTTGGTTGGGTCTACATCAGGGTTTCTCAAACAGAGGTCACTGCTTGTGTAGGGAAAGCCCCTGGCGGGCAGGGCCAGTGTGTTTACCTGCCCCATCCGCAGGTCTGGCCGATCGCAGCTCCCACTGGCTGCGAATCGCTGCTGTGGGCCAATGGGAGCTGCTGGAAGCGGCATGGGCTGAGGGATTTACTGGCTGACACTTCCAGCAACTCCCATTGGCCTGGAGGAGTGATCCGCGGCCAGCGGGAGCTGCGATGGGTCAGACTTGCGGATGGGGTAGGTAAATATACTAGCCTGGCCTGCCAGGGGCTTTCCCTACAGAAGCAGTAACCCCTGTTTGAGAAACCCTGGTCTACATCTACAGTATGGACGACTGAAGCCCCAGGTTTAGTCCCTGGATCAGAAAATTCATAAGCTAGGGTTGACAATCAGTGTGGTTATTCAAGCCTTGGGGCCTCTAACCCACAGCCCATTGACTCAAGTTCAAATAACTCTGAGCTTACATTGCAAGGTAGATACTCACAATCATTTACCAGTCAGTGCTGGTCATTTTCAGAACCAGACTTTTGACTGCCACTGCTCTTTTCAAAACTGTTTTTCAAGGAACAATAACGCTGAACCAACTATAAACATTAGAGCAATATACTGCAAAAAACTTGTCTCATTTTTAAAAATTACAACAAAACCAAGAGCCTAATGATAATTTTAGCCCATTGTCTTATTGCCTGCTAAATTAAGCATATAATACAGAGAGATCAATTCACCATCCATTTAGAATGTATATTCTAACAAAAACCTTACAAATAGTTCAAACTTCAAAAAACTGGCTTGCATTTATAGCCTGAACACAAAATATTGTGTGTCCGTGGCTAATTTTTTTAAATGTGGACGTCCAAAGATTGGTGTATTCAACACATCTGAAAATCAGGCAATTTCTGCTCAGGTACCTAAGGCCCCAATCCTAGAGACATTTATCCTACCCACATGCTTAACGTTACACATGAATCGTCCCATTGTCAAAAGCACATACATTAATGTTTGCAGGATCAGGGTCTAAACATAGATTTAGATTCCTAACATTACACACCAATCCTGGCCCCACTGAAGACAGTGGCAAAATTTCCACTGACTTCAGTCACCACCCTCAGGTATGACAATTTTGGCCAAAGTTCTTGTAGGTTGTTAGGTTTGTACTGTAGTCCTCTTTAAATAAACTCATTAAAAGGGACAAATACTGCTGGATTCTCTATGATGCTCTAAATTGTTGAGTTAGGATGAGTGGTCCTCTGCTCATACAGATGATCAAAGGCTTTTAAGGCAATCCAAGAAATTACTGAGGCATAGACACTTGCACTGCCGTTTGTCACCATCCCATGGCATGGAATCAATGTTATCTTATTAATCTAGAGTATCTTGAAGTTGTATGGAGAGACAATGCTGTGAAGAGTGGTCATTCACTTGATCCTATTTCCTGCTAACCCACAAAATCTCCACAGGTTGGTTTCTATGACATGGAAGCAAGAAGGTGCTCTGTGCCTACATCTCCATATATGTACTATGGCTTCCCTCTTAATGTGATAGTGGAGGAGATAGTCAGGCCTTTACATTTAAACTAGAACTGATTTTAAAAAGGAAGGAGTGTTGCAATCCTAATTTTCCCTCTTTTTTTAAATTTGAATCTTTTTGAATTATGAAATTCAAAATTTCAAAATTGGAAAAATATCAACCAGCTCTAATTTAAACCTAATCTCTTATGAAATTATTTCCTTACAGTGAGAATCTTTAAAAAGCTTTTTTTTAACATTTTATTTTACCCTTAAGTGAGGTATGAAAAGATTTCCCTATACTTAAGATGTGAGATTCAGTGCTGTGCCTCTGAGAGGCAGAACGTCAGTGGGGATATGGGCTAATGTGACTTTCAGCTGCCTTCACTCCCTATTGATTCTAGATTGTACAGATACACCTCTCCCACCCCCAGTCATAGTCCTACGCTAGGAAGCATGAGGGGTGTCATCCATCAGTGGCTTGGGATTTCCTTCAAGCTAGAACCAGGGCTTTTATGGCCCCTTTATGCTGCTCTGATCACTTTACCTAAGATAAAGGAGTCATAACAGAATGAAAGTCTCACCCAGAATAGGCTGGTCATCCTCACTAGAATAATTAGTTTTACCTAAATTAGATATGGAAAATGCAACTGTTTATAAAGATTCCAATTCTGCCTATATACATCATATCAAAAAGCAGCATTAATGAAAAACATTAGAAAACAGTAAAAGAAAGAAAACTATACATTTATTATTTTGTTTATTGTTTTCCTATATTAAGAACCACTGAACAAATCAACTCAAAAAAGTTTGTCAGGAAAGCAGTAAGGAATGAAGTCTAAACTTTTATCACTGCTTATTAAGAATCTTAGCTTCAACACTAAAGAGAGCTGAACATTTTTGAGCTATTTTTGTTGTTGATATTAAAAAATGGCCTTAAAAAAGAAGAAAAAATATATTTGGAAGAAATGATTTTTTGAAATTTTCCATTTTTGTATGAAATCAGAAAATGAAAAAAAATAGCTTGCTTTTTCCCCTTGTAGTTTAGAAGAATGTATGCTACAACCTCCCTTACTTCAATTATTAGGACATGTAGCTGACAAGGAGGAAAAGAGTTGGAGTCAGAAACATCTAATGCCATATTAGAAACACCATCACTTGTGATAAATTTTCGGAGCAAATTCATGACTTGAATTTATCATCAAAATGTCATACTATGTATAGGATGCTTAAAACAGTGATTTGTGGTGAGATGTATCTGGAAATTATTAGAAGCCATTAGCATTGGTCCAGAGGGTTTGAAACACTTAAACCAGGTATGTCCAAACAAAGAAGTTAAGTTTTTGAAATGTGAATGGATGTTCAAGAAGTTCACAAGATATTTGCAGGATCTTGATACTTTTAAGCTTATAAAAAAAATAAGTCATGTGTACTGTTAGTAAACAAAGATCTAGGTATCCCTTAGATGCCACAAGTCGCTTTATTGCACTGCAGAATATGTGCCAGAGAAGACACTACTGGTATCTCATATCTTGTCAGAAATCCTACATGAGACCATGGCTTAAGTGAAATGAGAGTGGAACTCTCCTAAACAGAAAAATTGTACCCCTGCATCAATTATATTAAAGTCCTACAGTGGTTGAAGGGTGACACAC
Organism: Chelonoidis abingdonii; assembly: GCF_003597395.2. NCBI lineage: Eukaryota > Metazoa > Chordata > Testudines > Testudinidae > Chelonoidis > Chelonoidis abingdonii. The sequence continues at coordinate 281,014,458 of NC_133769.1, read as the reverse complement.
TAGAAAGGACACATGAGATAATCTAGGGGGTTGCAAATTTCATGAGCAAATCCAGATTTTAGTGAGGTGACCAAGCATAGAAGAGGAGAGTAACTCCGGGGGTAGCCTGTAAACCTTACAGAATAACCACAAAGACACACCTCAAAGAATTTTATATCCAGAGCATTTTCCAGTAGATCTTGGGAAAGAAGAGATTTTGCCTATATGATGATAATGGCATATCTGATGGCAGTTTTCCCTTTTCTCTTGTATAAATCCTACTTGCAAGTTATTTTTAAAAGAAAAGATCACAGAAAATTAAAAGACATCTTATTCTCTTTTAGGCATTCTTCAAAAAATGCTCCCAGTTGTAATGACAACAGCTGTAGTTGCTAGCTCTAAATTCCCCAGCCAGTAGCAGTGTATGAGATTGTTCCACCCAAAGTGCAGGACTCTGCACTTGTCCTTGTTGAACCTCATTAGATTTCTTTTGTCCCAATCCTCCAATTTCTCTAGGTCACTCTGGACCCTATCCCTACCCTCCAGTGTACTGACTTCTCCCCCCAGCTTAGAATCATCTGTGAACTTGCTGAGGGTGCAATCCATCCCATCATCCAGATCATTAATGAAGATTGTGAACAAAACCAGCCCCAGGAATGATCTCTGGGGCACTCCGCTTGATATCAACTGCAAACTAGACATCGAGCAGTTAATCACTACTGGTTGATCCCAATGATCTAGCCAGCTTTTGATCCACCTTATAGTCCATTCATCCATACTTTTTTAACTTGCTGGCAAGAATACTGTGGAATACTGTATCAAAAGCTTTGCTAAAGTCAAGATATATCACATCCATTGCTTTCCCAATATCCACTGAGCTAGCTATCTCATCATAGAAGGCAGTCAGGTTGGTCAGGCATGATTAACCCTTGGTGAATCCATGTTGACTGTTCCTGATCACCTTCCTCTCCTCCAAGTGTTTCAGAATGGATTCCCTGAGAACCTGCTCTACGAATTTTCCAGGGACCGAGGTGAGGCTGACTGTGCTGTAGTTCCCTGGATTCTCCTTCTTCTATTTTTTTAAAGGTAGGCACTATATTTGCCTTGGTCTGGGACCTCCCCCAATGACGTTTCAAAGATAATGGCCAATGACTCTGCAATCACATCAGCCAACTCCCTCAGCACCCTCAGATGCATTAGATCCAGCCCCTTAGACTTGTACATGTTCAACTTTTCTAAATAGCCTTAAGCTGTTCTTTCACCACTGAGGGCTGGTCATCTCCTCCCCATACTGTGCTGCCCAGTGCAGCAGTCTGGGAGCTGACCTTGTCTAGAGGACAGAGACAAAAAAAACATTGAGTACTTAAACTTTTTCCATATCATCTGTAGTTAGGTTGCCTCCCCCATTTAGTAAGGGGCCCACACTTTCCCTGACCTTCTTCTTGTTGCTAAAATACCTGCAGAAATCCTTCTTGTTACTCTTCACATGCCTTGCTAGCTGCAACTCAAAATGTGCTTTGGTCTTCCTGATTACATCGATGCATGATCGAGCAATATATTTATACTCCTCTCTAATTATCTGTCCAAGTTTCCCTTTTGTAAGCTTCTCTTTTGCGTTTAAGCTAACCGAGATTTCTCGTTTAAGCCAAGCTATTCACCTGTCATATTTCCTATTCTTTCTGCACATCAATATGTGTTTTCTCTGTGCTCTTGTCATAAACAGATAGTTAAGGGTTAATAACTCTTTCACCTGCAAAGGGTTAAGAAGTTCACCTAGCCTAGCTGACACCAGACTAGAGGAACCAATGGGGGAACAAGATGTTTCAAAAGGAAGGAGGGAAGTTTCCTTTGTTTAGAGTCAGTTTCAGTTTCAGACGGAGTGAAAAAGATCAAGGAACCAGCCTCTTATCAGAGTAGTAAGTTTTATAAAGGAAAAAATAGGTATATGTTTATTTTCTTTTGTAACTTGTCTTTGTGCAATAAGGGGAGTAATCAAATTTGGGTATTCTTGTGTGTACTAAGTTTTTTGCCCAGGGGAAAATCCTGTGTTTTAAATCTGTTGTCTGTGAGATCAGCTTGCCTATAGCAGATGCCCACCACGACATCACCCTTGCTGCTCTCTCCTCTAAACTTAACCCAAAGACTCTCTCAACAGGCTTTTCTCCACTTTCATACTGGAGCTCCGAGTAATCATGCTGCTCTCTTTCATGCAGTGCAAGTCCTCTACTTTTCTCCCCAATCTGTCCTTCCTGAACACTTTGTAGCCATCCAGGTCATGTGCTCCACTTATGTGAGTTATCCCAACAAGTCTCTCTTATTTCAATCACATCATAGCTTCTTGACTGTGCCTGGACTTCCAATTCTTCTTGCTTGTTTTCTAGGCTTCTCGTGTTCATGTATGAACTAGCCTATTGCCCTACTTTCTCAGTATGAATCAGGAGGCCTCCCCAGTTGCACCATCTTAATTGTATTTCCTCCTGGTATCCCACTTCCCCACTTACCTCTGGGCTTAGATGCTTTTCCCTGTCTTCATTAGGTGGATCCCATCTCTTCCTAGCAATCCTTCTTCCTGGCACAACATCCATGGTGGAAGAATTCAAGCCCTCCCTCTGGCACCACTTGCATAACAACACATTTACCTCCGCAATTTAATGGTCCCTTTCTGGGCCTTTTTTCTTCAACAGGGAGGATGGACGAGAACACCACTTTCACCTCAAACTCCTAGGGTGGGATATATGAGGATATGTGTACTCTTTTAAACTGTAGTAGTAAGCCCAACCAAAAAAGTCCATGGGACTTTAGGTAGATACTCCACAGTGAGGCAGAAAGAGAAATAAAGTCATAATGTTCTTTCTTCCATGTCTGGAGAAAATGACTTTATGTAACTCTTTTACCATGGTCACATGGCAAACAGCATTACTTCTAAGTTACTTGCTCTACTGCTAATTACGTAGATATCTTTCACACCCATATGATGGAGAGATTATAATTCTTTAAACCATGATATACACACTTAAGTAGCTATGCAGTTCACAGGCACTCACATTTTTTTCAAAGGGGAACATAACGGAAAGATCTGAGTGTGTAAAAATAAGGGGTTATAACTGACACTGTTCCGCAACCTTACCACAGGAAGCTCTCCCAAGGACCAGTTATAACACACCCACACACATCTCTTACAAAGATACTGTAGTATATAGTAGATATTACAACCATAAAGGTAGCCCAGATCCCAAGATGCTGTTCTAGTCAGACTGAAAGATAATGTAGAATGTACATAATACCAATCTAAATGTGGAAATACAAAATATTTTCTCAGTAATATTCAACAATAGAGACAAAGCACCTACAAAACAATTAGTTGGCAAATACTGTAGCTTGCCATTTTTACAGACTGTCAAGGAAAAAGAGATTAAAACCACAATTATAGTCTACTGAACATTAACTCAAAGAAAGGTAGAATACGAATGAAATTATTAGAAGCCACCAAAACCACAACAATATAATTGGCCTCTGCTTAATCTCTTCCCATCATAGCACTGAAAAGCATTGGGCAATAAAAATGAATAATTAGTTCATTAACTTTAATAAAGTTCCATAAACATAATAAAAACTGACAAAATGTGAATAAAATAAAAAAAAAACAGTAAAAATAACTTTAGGTTGTAGGCCTTGGAAGGGTTAGATATCTTTAGAGTTTCCAGAGGGGGGGGAGAAAATGTCTCATGTCTTCACAAAAATCTTTTCATGTCTTTTCATAGTTTCCTTCCTCAGCAGCAGAACAAAATTTCTCTCTAATCACCTTCGATTTAGAACTTCTCCTTCTACCGTCACATATGGTTCTGATTTTGCATGCATCTTTTGAGTAAAGATGAACGTTAATAGAGTTAGATTTAAAAAAGTTGGATGATGTCTTATTTTTAGTATTCCCGAGTTAACCTTTGGCATTGTTTATTCCTTTCTATCTTTTCTCCCTCCTTCTCTCCCAGAAATGGACAAAAGAGGTTTCTTTGTATTTCATAAATCTTATTTATTAGTCAGAAATAAGCAAGACCTTCAGAGAACTGGAGATGGGGAAGGCATAGAGGAAAAAAAAGAGGAAAAATAGTATTTGTTTCCCAGTTCTGCTGCTAAGTAAGTGCTCTAGTATTTTGTAATCTGAATTATTATTTGTTGGAGTCTCACAGACGCATAAAATGTATAATACCTGGATTTAGTTTTCCATATCTAGAACTATGGAAGAATGAGGACATATTCTTAATATTGGAGTTTATTTATATAGAATAAAGTTAAAATCCTAGAATCATGTTTTTAATAAATGTTTAATTTAGTGCTTTGTTCAATGGGAAAATTAATACGGGAGGTATATTTCCATATTGAATTTTCTGAAGAGTCATTCATTGACATTCTGCCTAAGAACAGAATGTCAGTCCAAAGTATATGTGTGGCTGGAGGCAGGGAAAGCTGGCTGAAGAAGAAGGAAGAGAGGAAATAAGATGCACAGGACTAATGCGGATATGAGGAGATACTTAGGTCCCTTAAACATTTACTTTTGGGTAGTATGTGAACTGTTAGGGCAGTACAACCTAAAGGGGTTCAAAGCAAAACGAAGGCTCAGAATTGGAGAATACAGATAGGAGAGCCCATGACAGGGAAGTAAAGAAGCATCTAAAGACATTATGCTAAGTTACTGCTTCAGTCAATATATTCCTCCCAACCTTTCTTTCCAAACTTAAGTTTGTTTATAAATTAGATGTATTTAGTGCCATATTATGGCTGCTCCACATGGTGGTGTAAGTGATTATAAGGTGCTATAATGCAACTGTGAAAGTTTCTTGAGTGAATGTGGGAAAATTAGTACAGCCAGGAGCACGAAGGTCTCCAGACAGAACATCATCAGGTGATTAGGGCATGGTTACCTGAACATAACGTAGTATTCATAGTCTGGCACTGTGTCAAGAGAACATCTCTGAAAATGTAGCAAGTGTCTCTGCTCAGTGTGTTCCCCTCACATCCCTAGAGTTATGATGCTTGCCTCTCCATCCTACAGATATAATTCCTCCCTCCATTGCTCTCCAGGCACTAGAGCTACTAACACCAACTCCTCATGTTCTATATGCTTTCAGAGCTCTAATTTAGCATTTAAGAGGATTAGTCTCCTTTTATATATAAACAATAGGATGGTCAGCACAAAGGTGGAGAATACATTTGATATTATTGTCCACCTTTCATTGTTGCAGATTTTTGAGTCACCACTCCTATCTGATTAAGTGTCCATTAATCATTATTAGAGATTTGTGCATGCAAATGAGACAGCATTTAATTCATTTAACATATAATAGTGTGCTAGCTGGCCAAAACTGGTTCATAGACCTGTTAAATAGTATTTGAGTATAAAAAAAATATATATATATGGGCAATAAAATTTCCTAGAGTGCTCAGTTTACCTATTAACTTTCTTGCTACACTATATCCTTGCAATATTCATGTTTGGTCTGAAACACCATTTTCTTTTCTAAAATATTTTTTCAATCAATTATTCTATCATTACTCATTGGATTTTCTGATACTATAAATTAGACATGTGTTTGTGTGTATAAGCATGAAAGGAAAATACATTTTGAGTTTTGTTTTAAATGTGATAATTCACATAAGTTCCAGTAAGAAAATTATCCTGTATAAATATTTTTTTCTATTTTGAGGCTACAAGAAATAAAGCTCTACTGCACCAATGGGTTTGAATAAAGGTGAACATTGTTTACAGAATAGACCAACTGTACTTGAAAAGCTTTATTCTCATTGGAAGTTTATTTTTTGAAAAATGACCTTAGTCTGACTTGAGACCCCTTTTATCTAGCTCGATGTTTCCCAAACATGGACGTTGCTTGTGCAGGTAAAGCCCCTGGTGGGCCGGGCAAGTTGTTTACCTGCCCCGTCCACAGGTCCAGCCGATCGCGGCTCCCATTGGCCGCGGTTCACTGCTCCAGGCCAATGGGAGCTGCTGGAAGCAGCGCGGGCCGAGGGATGTACAGGGTGCTTACCCTGGCATGCCGCGTGCCAGAGGTTGCCAACCCCTGCTTTACACTGAGTAAGTTACTCATCCATACTATTTAGAAATATTTATGAACAAAAGCAAATACATTTGAAGAAAATCACAATCAGTATGCTAAACAAAAACAGGGTCACATTTCACAACAAATATTTTTCACAACGAGTAGAGCTAGGTGGGAAAATATTTTCATATCCTCGGAAAATTTGAAATCTCAAATATTTTTCAAGTTCCAACTTGGTTTGAAAAGTCAAAATCACCAAAATGTTCATGAACTAAAAATAAGATAAATAAAAAAGAAAGAAAGAAAGAAAAAGAGAATAATAATAATAATAATAATAATAATAATAGATGTGTCAATCAAAATGTTTCATTTTGATAATTTTAAAATGGTTTATTTTGATATTAACCTATTAATTTATTCATTTACTGTAAGGGCACTTGAATTTCTTAAGTAAATGTAATTTTGAATAACAAATAATTGAACTTTCCCCCCCTCAAAAGTGTCAAAACAGAATATTTCAACAATTAAAAAATTTCTCATAAAAAAACAAACAGGAAATTTGTAAGATCTGTCCCCCCTAGAATCACCATTTTTTCTCAGAAAAACATCAAAAATGTCCCAAATCATCTCTAGTGAAAAAAAGTTTAACCAACTCCAATCACATTCTGCTTTGCTGATCTGCTTGAGAGAAAGCAAGATTTATCAAACATAATCTATGTAAAACACATGAAAAGGTACCTGTAGAGTGCTACTCTTTTTCCACTTACACAAGAAAGCCTTTGGAAGGGAGTGCTGGCAAAAAAGAGGAAAGGGAAGAAAGTAAAAAGTGTCTAAGAGAAGCAAAAAGGAGATAAGGCATGTGTTCCAAAGTTACCTCAGAAGTCAAGAACTGTCAAATCAGTATCAGCAGTTGAAGTGAAATACATGGAGGCAGTGTTAGTCCCTCGAAGCAATCAGCGATGCCACAAGGCATGTCAGAAGAAAAATCCACATTAATACTGTGGCAGTTAGTTTTTCCATTGATCTTGACCGAACATACTAAGCTTTTCACACTGTCTGTCATATGAATGTCAGTTAAGGAAAAGAGGAAAAATTACTTGAAAAGTCAGCTTTAAAACAGAGACAGGGAAGCCCCACTTGAAGGAACACTATAAAAATGCCTTTTCTTATCATGTGAAAATTACATATTGGAAATCACCAAGTTTCAATTTGCTGGCAGCTCTTCAAGGTCTAAACCACCTCTTTGTAATGCAGAATTGAAAACAAAGTCCAAGTGATTTGTTACAACAGTGTCTTCATCTACTGGAAAGGCAATTGATTCTGCCCAAAATAGTGAATGTCAAAATCGAATTTAAAAAAGAAATCACCCATGTGGAATCAGATAATTTCAGAGATAATATATGAGCTTGTGCACTAATATTTATTTTGTTCCTTGGTTTACTTTTCAAAAGGTCACGGCCACAGCAATCTTATGTCATTCGTACAATGCCAGATATGCCTTTAAATTAAAAAAAAATAAATTCTCCCTTATTAATTGCATGAGAAAAATGTGAACAGACCCATTTTCAAATGTTAGGAAGCAAATATTATTAAACATGTAGTACACCTAATGTAGTACACACACTAACATATGTTAGTAAGTAAATTAGTGCAAGCGTATTACCACTGAATGAATTAACTGTATAAACAAATCACATTCCAAAGAAATCATGACAAGGAAAACAAAAAGCAGGTAGTTAATGACATTTACTTAGGCCCCAATCCTGTAGCTCATAAAAGGGAAGGAGGATGATCCAGGGAACTACAGGCCAGTCAGCCTCATCTCAGTCTCTGGAAAAATCATTGAGCAGGTCTTCAAGGAATCAATTCTGAAGCTCTTAGAGGACAGGAAAGTGATCAGGAACAGTCAGCATGGATTCAACAAGGGCAAGTCATGCCTGACTAATCTAATTGCCTTCTATGAGGAGATAACTGAGTCTGTGGATGAGGGGAAAGCAGTGGATGTTTTGTTATGCCTTGACTTTAGCCAAAGCTTTTGGTACGGTCTCCGCCGTTTCTGCCAGCAAGTTAAAGAAGTAGGGGCTGGATGAATGGACTATAAGGTGGATAGGAAGCTGCCTAGATCATCGGGCTCAAAGGTAATGATCATTGGCTCCATGTCTAGTTGGCAGCCAGTTTCAAGCGGAGTGCCCCAAGGGTCGGTCCTGAGGCCGGTTTTGTTCAATATCTTCATTAATGATCTGGAGGATGGCATAGACTGCACTGTCAGCAAGTTTGCAGATGATACTAAACTTGGAGGAATGGTAGATATGGCTGGAGGTAGGGGTAGATACAGAGAGACCTAGAAAATTAGAGGACTGGGCCAAAAGAAACCTGATGAGGTTCAACAAGGACAAGTGCAGAATCCTGCACTTAGGACGAAAGACTCCCATTCACTGTTACAGACTAGGGACCGAATTGCTAGGAAGCAATTCTGCAGAAAAGGACCTAGGAGTTAAAGTGGATGAGAAGCTGGATATGAGTCAAGAGTGTGCCCTTGTTGCCAAGAGGCTAATGGCATTTTGGACTGTACAAGTAGAGGCATTGCAGCAGATCAAGGGACATAATCATTCCCCTCTATTGACATTGGTGAGGCCTCATCTGGGTACTGTGTCCAGTTTGGGCCCTGCCACTGCAAGAGAAAGATGTGGAAAATTGGAAGGAGTCCAGCGGAGGGCAACAAAAATGATTAGGGGGCTGGAGCACATGACTATGAGGAGAGGCTGAGGGAACTGGGATTGTTTAGTCTGCAGAAGAGAAGAATGAGGGGGGATTTGAAAGCTGCTTTCAACTACCTGAAAAGGAGATCCAAAGAGGATGGATCAAGAGTGTTCTCAGTGGTACCTGATGACAGAACAAGGAGTCTCAAGTTGCAGTGGGGGAGGTTTGGGTTGGATATAAGGAAAAACTTTTTCACTTGGAGAGTGGTAAAGTACTGGAATGGGTTACCTAGGGAGGTGGTGGAATCTCCTTCCTTAGAGGTTTTTCAGGTCAGACTTGACAAAGCCCTGGCTGGGACGATTTAGTTGGGAATTGGTCCTTCTTTGAGCAGGGGGTTGGACTAGATGACCTCCTGAGGTCCCTTCCAACCCAGATACTCTATGATTCTATGGTAGAATATAGGGCTGGCGTAGAGTCCCATTGAGGTAAATAGGGGTCTGCCTGCACAGAATTTGTTGCAGCACTGAAGCTTCAGTCACTTGGGAACTCTGAGCTCAGCCACCTTGAATTTTGTGCTGCCTAGGGACTAAAAAAATTAATGGAGATATATGTATCTCCTAGAACTAGAAGGGGCCCTGAAGGGTCATTGAGTCCAGCCCCTTGCCTTCACTAGCAGGACCAAGTGCAGATTTTGCTCCTGATCCCTAAGTAGCCCCCTCAACGATTGAATTCATGCCATAGTTACATCAATAGTAATGGGAAAAAATAGAATCAAATTTCAAAGATTTTCATTTTATTTACAATTCAGAGACAAAAATGGCATTACTTTTCATATTAAAGTAATATAAAATGAGTAACTCAGGTGGGTCGCTAGAGATGAGTGTTGGCCAGAAATCTCTTTACTACTTGCTTAACTCTCCCCTCCCCCACAACCAAACAAACAATAGAATTCTAATTTAAAAGTCTGATTATTTTTCTCAAAAACAGGACCAATTCATACTGAAAATAAATAAATTTCCAGTTCATTTTAGTCTGGTTTTGAGCCATTAATCTAAAATTTGCAGAGGTTATTAGGAGAAAGATCACTTTATAAGAAATTGTAAATGTTGTTTGTTCCAAATTAAACCCCCTCCATTTTGAAAAAAGCAAAATTTTGAACGTGTGTAAATTAAAATTGTGAAAATGTGAGTGATTTTTAAAGCTATAACATCTTACGGCTCTACTACAATTTTTCTTATTGTTACCATTTTAAATCATAGAGATACTCTCATACATATATATTTTATTCTACCCAGTTGGATTGAGTTGTCCAGATTTAGTTTCCCTTCTTTGGTAATGAGAAAATGCTCAAGTTATCCAAATGCCCTGTAGCACTCAAAAGCAGCTGAGTTGTGCTAACACTGTTAACTCCCGCTATGGGAATATATTGTAGGAGATATGTCAGTTTTGAAATTCATGATTTTTTTCAGGGACAATGCTTCTATGAGGTGTGTCCAGCCTAGAAAGCAGGAAAGGGGGCAAAAAGGAAGATAAAAATTATGTGATTATCACCATTTATTGTATGCAAACATTATTCTATATATTATTCTATATGTTTCTATTTACATAAATTGGGATATAATAACATTGCTTTGAGTCCTGCTAGCCTTGGGCAGATGCATGGGTGTTGGGAAATAGTTACATCATTTTCTAGCACAGAGAAGGCCACAGGGTACTGATCTGATTAAGAATATGAGAATTACACAATAGTAATAAGACAGAACAAGGTGTTCATTAAAGCCTCTCCTGAACTAGGATTTTGAAGTTGTTGATTCCACACAATCCTAGGACACATGACTTTGCTTTTGTAAAAGAAGCAATGGGAATTTCAATCCCTTATGTTCATCTTTCATCTTGGCAAATCCTAAAGTGATACAGACTCCTTGCAGATCAAGTTATGTCCATAAAGTGGTCTTGTTGGATATTCAGTGTATATCCATCATTGGCAACCTTATTGTGCACCAAAATTTTTGCCATTCCTGGATAAACATGCTTTTAATTTTTTGATCTTCCATTCAAATAATATTTCTGTCCCAAGAAAGCTCTTAAACCTGAATCAGTGCTGAAGGAGGCAGTTGCTGACTTTGGCTTTGAATTCCCTCCTTACTGATCTTATCCTGCCTTTTAATATGGAGCAGTGGACAAAGATGACAAGAATCAAAACCATCAGTCAGCCTCCCTTCAACCTTCCTCATTGCCAACATATCCCTGCTATACAACAGAGTTTTATAAATATGGTTCTATAGATCCACTGGTTCATAGCAAGCTTGATGTGACAACATACACACAGAGGTCGCTGAAGGTCCCAAAACGTGGCTGTAGCTACTGCTATATGAGTGTCCACATCTTTTGATCATTCTCCAGCACTATGATACTCAGGTATTTGACAGTTGCCACCTAGCTCAATGTCCTGTCCAAGCAGATTAATACTGATCTGGCTGTAATCTAGAGCTGGAGACTGCTGTATGGTATTGGCCAGGGAATTCATTTTATCCTGATTATTTAACAGACTACATATGTGCTGCTTCTTTGCTGACCAGATTGGCCAGCTGCTGCAGCAATTCACCAAACTAAACCAATGCTCACCTATAAACCATATAACTAATACAGTTTCATCAAAATGCTCATGATCCTGAGATAGATGCCTGTATTCCTATCAGTTTTAACCATTTATTTATATAATAACATCGGGTCTTATATAATATTTGAGAGATAGTGCTGAAAAAAACACTTTTAAAATGAAGTTTATTTCATTATCTCAGCTTTTCCGAGATGGGGAAACTGTGGCCCAGGAAGAGGATGTGACTTCCGCAGTTACATGCAGGCAATTTCATTTCATTTAAACTGAGAACAATATGAAAATTTTATACCGCTATGACAATTGTCATGAATCTAAAGGGGAAAAAACTCTATAACAATGATTTTTCCCATTGTAAGTTTACAAATGTGTATATATACATATTAAAATAGTTTGTCCTATTGCACTGTGCATGCTTTTCCATTAATAGTTTGTTTCGTTTTTTTAAAAGACATTGCATCAAGGTGCTATAAACTGATTTTTTTATGTCAGAATAAATATACTCACTCACAAATTAAAACCACAGTACTTCTTTCCTAGTCTATTCTTTCAATATACAAAGAACAGCTCATTTCATAAGGCAATTGACTCCAGATCATTCAGTATTAGTCCAGCTACATTATACTTTCAAAATATATGTCTTTGGTCTCTTCCTGGTATTGAACTGTTATAACAATATCCTCAGAGAGCATGGGAGTTTCATTCTGTTTGTTCTGTAGAAACAGTCACCTGAGGTTCTGTAAAAAAATGCCAACTTTTTATTAGTACCTCATCATGGAGATCTTGTTAGTGGTTGGGTGGACATTTATAGAATAATCTTCTGATGCTTTCTGAGCTAGGTTAAGTTGTGTTATAGGCAAATAATTGTGGTAATATTTTAGCATGTAAACCTATTGTAGATGTTTGGTGAAGAACTATTTTATATTCTGTTACCAAAGGGGAAAACAAGAAAGAGTAAAACAGAACTAGTCAGTGCTGTCAGCATATGATTAGCTAATGCAAAAAGATGGAAAAGTTTATCTTTAGATTTGTCTCAAACTAATTATCATTACACATCAAGTTTCTCCTTCACCCCTTGAAGGAAATCACAGTGGACTTGCAAAAAAATGAACCCGTTGTGGATCATACACATGACATTCTTATGTTGTCTGGAGATGATGATCTCATCTTCATGCCTCTAAAATGACTGCCCTGCACCTTTAAGCAGGTTTTATTTGGGCTGGGCTGGCCCAGTGAAGGGAACAGTAGTTTATGGCTGGGGGGTTGGGAAGATGAAAACTGCTACAAGAGGGCCAGAGTGATCACTGACTCATCCCCTGGGGATGCAGGGTTTGAAAAGGAGCAGCACGGTGCCATGAGCCTTCCTTTTTATGCAGGCCAAGGCTGAGGCAGGACCCATCCTCCCTCCATTATAGGTGGTAAAATACCAGGTTTGGTCAACACTTGCTGTGGGCATCATGCTAGTCACCCCTTTTTTAGGGGGGCTCAGAAGAATTTTTTCCCTTACCACCATATTGGCTTCAGTGCAGTTGTTCTTGTTTTTTTTCAGCCTTCCCCACAGCAGGTTTCAGGAAGGGCTTTGTTCATTCCTGGCATGATGGGTGGTAGGCCATATGTCACAACTCATTATTGCCATGTGTAAGTTTAGGGCACAAGTCCAGTGCAGGTACTCCATAGGAAAGTATCAGAGGGGTAGCCGTGTTAGTCTGGATCTGTAAAAGCAGAAAAGAGTCCTCTGGCACCTTATAGACTAACACACGTTTTGGAGCATGAGCTTTCGTGGGTGAATACCCACTTCATCGGATGCATGCCAATGAAGTGGGTATTCACCCATGAAAGCTCATGCTCCAAATCATCTGTTAGTCAATAAGGTACCACAGGACTCAAAAAAGAGGGGAGATCCCTGCCCTAGCCCTGCCCCCATCCACTCCCTCCCACTTCCCACCCCGATTGCCCCCGTCAGAACCCCCAACGGCCCCTCTGCTCCTCGTCCCCTGACTGCCCCCTCCTGAGACCCCCCCCACTCTAACTACCCCCCTAGAATCCTACCCCCTACCTGTCCCCTGACTACCCCAACCCTTATCCACACCCCAGCCCCCAGATAGACCTCTGGGGACTCCCACGCCCCATCCAACCACTCCCTGCCCCCTGACAGTACCCCCAGAACTCCGGACCCATCCAACCCTCCCCCTGCTCCCTGACTGCCCCCCGGGACTCCCCTTACCATGCCCATGCCAGTCAGATGCTGGCTTCACATGGAGCTTTGCCTCCATGTGGAGTGCTGAGTCAGCGGCGGGGCGGGGGGAGCTGCAGGAGGGGCAGTGGTGGCGGTTCACACTTCCGGGACCTGCAGAACCCCAGCATAGTGAGGGGGGAACTGGGGGGCACACCTGTCCGGCCTGTGGCCCAGTGCACACCCCCCTGGGGGGCTCCCACAGCGGATGCATGCGGGCAGCGGTCCCCGTGCACTGTGTCTCCCTCCTCGCCACTCTCTGGCTCTGCAGCTCCCGGGAGCGTGAGCCACCGCCCCTCCTGCAGCAAGCTCAGGGCCCCGCTCCCCGGCGGCTCACACTCCCAGGAGCTGCAGAACCTGAGCGCAGTGAGGTGGAAGTCGGTCTGGGGTCCCTGCCGAGGGCCCCGCTCAGCCTCCTGCGGCCTGTGATTCCGTTCACTCAGCCAGCTGCATGCTGAGCAGGGCCAGTGGCCAGGACCCCGTCTGGCAGCTGTGTGCCAGGAAAAATTGGCTCGTGTGCCAAAGGTGGCACGCGTACCGTAGGTTGCCGACCACTGCTTTACTCTTAACACTCTGGGGTTTGCTACAAGAGCATTTTTGTCCAGACTGTTCAAAAGACTAATGAATGAAAACATTTAGACTAGTGTTTCTTTCTCCATGGCTGCTACATACAAAAAAAAATTGTGAATCCTGAAATACTAAAATATATTGTAAATATATTAATATGAATACTGAAAAAGTCCTACCTAGTAGCATAAAGTCATATTTGATGTACATATGTCATAGTTGTGCTGGGGGAGACCTGTTAGTACAACAAAGGACCTCTCCATAATTTGAAATAATTCTATGCAATCTTCAGTTTCTACTTAAGGATCTTATTTAGCATGCAGAATAAATAGTTTTATTCAGTGTTTAAATCCCATGAAAGAATAGATCTGTGCGAAAAGAAAGAAATATCATTTATTGAATATGTTATTATGAAAAATAAAAATTAAAACTGTAATACTTGCAAAATCTGGACTCTGAGGTAATGTCTGTTACCATCTGTAAGTTACACTTTATCAATCAGAATGCAAAATACATTTGCTTTAAAAAATATTGCAGGAGCAGGCTTGGTTTACTATCATATCTCAGAGAATTACGTACTTGCTTAAACCTGGTGCTCTCCAGACTGCCTATGCTGTACTTTGTCCTAAAGGATACTCGTTTAGACCCAAGTGGTTAAGCACATTTTCAAGGTCTTGCGGGTTGTTTCCATTCAAAGGAGAAACTACTTAATGATGAAGTCAAGTATTTCTTTGATGCAATCCTGTTTATTTACTAAGAACGTTCAAAGTCCTGTTTCCCTGATAACAGTAGGATCAAATAACAGAAGTCTGTTTCTTTGATCACAGTTCCAAGCCTCTTTCCATCCAGCACTCTACCCAGAAATAGAAAGAAATTACAATGAAGCTTGCCTGACAGATAAAAAATCTGGAGCTACGGGAGATGGCTGTAGTTCACAAACTTATAAAAATTTCCATTAGATTTTTGTCAGGATTCAGCTACAAAGTTTTTCTCTGACAGTCTTGGGGGCTTCCTTGCTGTCTTTTCCTTCTGCTTCAGTGGTGTTTCTGACACTGCTGCTTTTGCTTCCCCGATCATTCAGCTCCAACCAACACCCAGCCCTCTGCATTCAGACCCCAGGTAAAGCCCACATCCTATTCCATTTTGCAAGTGGCCTATTTTGGGTAGAGGATCATATTGTTTTAGCTATCTATTTCATAAAGGAGCGTAATTTTTTTGTTACATTTATCCTGAATGAAGGGCAGCTGTTGTGCCCACCAGATGCACTCCAACTCCAGCAGAACAGTACTATTACTTATCCTTTCCAGAATATTTAAGTCTTGCCACTGACCACAGTTGTACGACAGGTTTCAGAGTGGCAGCCATATTAGTCTGTATCAGCAATAAGAATGAGGAGTACTTGTGGCACCTTAGAGACTAACAAATTTATTTGGGCATAAGCTTTTGTGGGCTAAAACCCATTTTGTCAGATGCATGCAGTGAAAAATACAGTAGGAAGATGGTGGGCTATCAGTAGGCAGGGGTGGCTCTAGGTATTTTGCTGCCTCAAGCACGGCAGGCAGGAGGTCCCTGGTCCTGCGGATTTGGCGGCACACCTGCCACAGGTCCACCGAAGCCGTGGGACCAGTGGACCCTCCGCAGGCATGCCGCCAAAGGCAGCCTGCCTGCTGCCCTCACGGCAACCAGCAGAGTACCCTCTGTGGCTTGCCGCCCCAGGCACGTGCTTGGCATGCTGGTGCCCAGAGCCGCCCCTGTCAGTAGGAGAAAAAAAACTTTTGTAGTGATAATAAGGATGGCACATTTCAAACAGTTGACAAGAAGGTGTGAGTAACAATAGAGGAAATAGTTTTTAGTTTGTGTAATGACCCATCCTCTCCCAGTCTTTATTCAAGCCTAGTTTAATGGTGTCTAGTTTACAAATTAATTCCAGTTCTGCAGTTTCTCATTGGAGTCTGTTTTTGAAGTTTTTTTGTTGGAGAATTGTGACTTTTAGGTCTGTAATTGAGTGTACAAGGAGGGTTTGATGTGTTGCTCCAACTGCGTTTTTGAATGTTATTAATTCTTGAGGTTCTGATTTTGTGTCCATTTATTCTTGTTGTAGAGATGTCTGTCTGGGCCATGTACCTGGCAGAGGGTTGCTGGCACCCTGATGGCATATATCACATTGGTAGATGTGAAGGTGAACAAGCCCACTGATGGTGTCGGTTGAAAGTGAATTAGGTCCTTTTGGTTGGTGTCCTGAAAAAGGTTATGTGGACAGAGTTGTGAACGGGCTTTGTTGCAAGGATGGTTCAGGACAGCTGTATGCCACTCTGTCACATACTACTCAAGGACACCACTCCTACGACCTTTTTTTCTCCCTGCTATGATGCCTCCACGTTGTTAAGTGTTAGTCTCGTTAGATTAGAATTGGTTGGCCAACTCCCATTTTTTCATTGTTCTCTGTATACATATATATCTTCCTGCCTGTATTTTCCATTGCGTTGCATGCTGATGAGGGGTTTAGCCCACGAAAGCTTATGCCGCCAAATATTTGTTAGTCTCTAAGGTGCCCAAAAAGTATTCCTCTTCTTTTAGTTGTACGAATGAGTTATGGCGAAGGAGAGAGACTCCTGAGAGTAACTTGCTTATCTGAACATACAGCTATAACAAATCATAATTTGAATTATGTGGCACAACTTTTAAGTACTAGGGTTTTATATCCCAACTCCAACGTTCCCTTGGATGGCCAAGAGGCAGATTAAGATTTATTGAGGCCCCCACACTTCATGCCATGGGACCTCTCCTCCTCCTCCCCATTCCCTTCTTTCTCCCCACTCTGACTCTCCCACTGCCTCTTTCCCACTCACCCCTTCCCATTTCCCGTTCTTTTATAGATCATAGAATCATAGATCAAAGGTTGGAATAGGGACCTCAGATGGTCATCAGTCCAACCTCTAAAGGCATGGACACTTTCCCTAAATAATCCCAGCCAGGGTGCGGTCTTAGCCAGACCTTAAATAGCTCTAAAGTTGGAGATTCTACCACCTCCCTATTGTAAACCCATTCCAAATACTTCACCACTCTCCTAGCTCAGAAAGTTTTTTCTATACAGCTCGACTTTCCGCAACTGCAGTTCAGACCATTTGCTTCCTTGTTCTGTCCTCCGTCAACACTGGAACAGCTAGCTCCCTCCTCCTTGGAGATCCCTTCAAGTAGTTGAAGGTTGCTATCAAATCCCCCGCTAGTTTCTCTTCTGCAGGCTAATAAGCCCAGTTCCTTCAGTCTCTCTCATAAGTCATGTGCTCCAGTTCTTCTAATCATTTTTGTTGCCCTCCCGCTGCTACTCTCTCCATTGTTCCAATCCTTTTTGTAGTGTGGCGCCCAAAAATCTGGACAAATATTCCAATGCCGACCTCACCAGTGCCGAATTACGAGGGAATAATCAACATCCCTTGATCTGCTTGGACAATACTGCCTACTAATTACAGCCAGTTATTGCTATTTAGCTTTTTGGCTCCAAGAGCACTTGTAGGCTCATGTTCAATTTCATCTACCGTAACCCCAAGATTCCTTTTCTTCAGCACTGCTACTTAGCCAAAACAGTCCCCAGCCTTGTGTAGAGGTGCATGGGGTTTTTCTGTTCCTAAGTGCCAGGACTTTGCACTTGTCCTTGTTTTGAACTTCATGAGGTTTCTTGTCGTCCATTTCTCCAATTTGTTCTAAGTCTTCTCTTGATCCTATCCCTGCCTTCCAGCAGTGGTCCACCCTCCCCCCAACTTGGTGTCCTCTGCACATTTACTTCATGTGCACAGCTATCCCATTCATCAAGATCTTATTGACGACACTGAATAGAACGGGCCCTAAGACAGACCCGTTTGGGGCCACATCTTGTTTTACTGGTTTGCCAACTTGGAGTGTTGCATTGATACCTTACCCGCTGGCCCGTTGATTCAACAGTTTCTATCCACTTCCACCAGTCCATCCTCTATCCATATTTCCTTAGTTTGCCTGTGGAATGCTGATGGGACGTGTTGCTCAAAAGCCTTACTAAAGTCAAGGTGTATAACAACATAACATCTTTGCCCCATCACAAGTCCAGTCATTCTCATCATAGAAAGCAAATTCAGGTTTGCGTCAGCATTATTTACCTTGGTGATCCATGCCTGATGCCTTTCTGATCACCATGTTTTCCTTACTAAGTGTTTCAGGATGGATTCCTTCCAGCACTTGCCTCCATTTTTTCCAGGGATTGAGGTGAGACTGATTGCGTCTGTAGTTCCTGGATCTTCCTTTTTCCTTTCTTAAAGATATGACTATATTTGCTTTTTCAGTCCATCTGGGACCTTCCTGTTCGCCATGAATTTTTCAACAGATAATGGTTCAACGGCTCTTGCAATCACTTAGCTAACTCCCCTCAGCACCCTCGGATGAGTTCGTCGGCTGTCCATAGACTTGTGCCGTACGTCTTTAAGTACTCCCTAACCTGCCTCTATCACAGTTGGGGCTGCTTCTCCTCCTCTCCTCTCTGCGTTCCCCAGTGTGTAGTCTGGGAGTGATCCTGCCCGTTAAGACTGAAGTGAAGAAGGAATTGGTACTTCAGCCTTTTCCAGGATCTTCCCACCACTAGATACCTGCCTCTTGAGTAAGGACCTACACATCCCTAGTCCTCTTCTTGTTGCCTTACATACTTGTAAAAAACCCTTTTCTATTATCCTTCACATCCCTTGCTAGTGTTTAACTCAAATTGCCTTTGCTTTCTGATTCTATCCTGGGCCCTGAGCCAATAATCTTATATGCCTCCCCGTCATCTGTCCAAACTTCCATTTTTGTAAGCTTCCTTCTTTTGCTTCAGCTCACCACTGAGTTTCCCTGCTAAGCCATGCTGGCACTTTCTACGCTTGCTGTTCTTCTGCACATCGGGTATAGTATTTCCTGTGCTCTTAGCATGGTTTCTTAAAAAAACTGCCAGTTCTCCTGGACACCATCCCCTTCAGTTCAGCCTTCCCAGGGATCCTGCCCATCATTTCTCTAAGGAGGCTGAAATCCGCTTTTCTGAATCCGGGTTGCGTTCTGCTTCTCTCTTTCCTTCCTCCTTGACCAGGTTCCTCGCACTCTACCATGTCATGTGATCACTGCTGCCCCGGTTGCCGTTCACCCTTACTTCCGATCAACTCTTCTTGTTTGTGAGCAGGGAGGTCGAAAGGCGCAAGGCCCCCCTGTTGGTCCCCCAGCATTTGTTACCATGGAAGTTGCCTCAGCGGATCTCCAAAAACTTCCTGATTGCCTGTGCTCACTGCCTGTATCCTCTCCCAGCAGATATCAGGATAATTGAAATCTCCCATGAGAACCAGGGCCTGTGATCTACAGACTTCTGCTAGTTGTCTGTAAAAAGCCTCATCCACCTCTTCTTTCTGGTCTGGTGGTCTGTAGCAGACACCCACCATAACATCCCCCTTGTGACATTCCCCTCTAAACATTTTACCTCCACCTCCCTTCCCCCATTCCCCTTCTCTTCCCCAACCCCCTTTCTCCATTCTCCAACTCCCATATCCCCATTCTCCTTTCTTCCCCTTTCCTCTCACAAGGCTGAGCAGAGCTGCTCAGCACTGGCAGAAATGTGGGGGTATTGGCATGTGCATCTGCCATGCCTTGACTTTGTACGGGGGCAGGAGGGCATTGCTCTTCTCAAGCTACATCCATCTCCTTCCCATTCTGACACTGAAATCTCCCCTCCCTGAGCCAGAATGGGACTCACCTGCGAGCCAGGGCTGGGAGCTACAGCCACACACAAAGCCTGAGCAAGGACTGGTGCTGATGTGCTGCTCCAAGCTCTCACCTGTCCTGAAGGAAGGTTTATTTTGCTAAAAGGGCTATGCCCTCCCCATATGATCCTCTTCCCTCAGTTAAAGCGTGACTGGGCCCCTGGACTTGCCACCTGTCCCACGGGGAAGGGGCAAAGGGCATAGGTTGAGAACTGCTCTTGGGCACTGCAGTCCCCTGCCTAGGGCAGTTGGAGGGTCTGTGGGGGGCCCCACAGCAACCCGAGCTGGCTAGGAGGTTCTGGCCGAACTCTGACTTCTGACCTAGTAGGGGGGAAAGGCCCTAGGGGAGTCCAGGACAGGGCTATGGTCACTGTTCCAGTCCTCTGAGGGCTCCCAAATTGGCTGGGTCCCGTGGCATGGGTCCCATTAGCCTGTGCGGTAATCCGCCACTGGATGGGCCCACTTTGGCCTTCATCCCTCTTCAGGGTTTTTATGTGAAAGGAAGAGACAACAACACTGGCTTAACATGTGAAGTACATGAGCAGCTGCTCTGCTGCCAGTGAGTTCTGAGCAACAAGGCTCATCACTTCCAAAACTCCACTTCTCAGTGTCCTACAGAAGCGAGCCCTCTATCTCCTGTGTTTAGGTATGCTTATATCGCTTGTTGGCTAACAGGATTGCCAACTTCAAACATTCAAAAATTTTGAGTCAGGCCCTAAAAGATCACACGATTGGCATAAAACCCATGAGATTTAAAAAAAATATACAATTTGGGTTCTTTTTATTTGCCTTTTGGTTTTTGAGACAGATACATGTTTTCAAACGTCTCTGTCAACAAGAAAACTGGAAACTTAACATTTATAAAAATCAAAGTTGATATTTTCATTTAATTTCATGACTACAGGATCTGGGGAGTTAAGAAAAGTGAAGGGTCATGCGACCTACAATAAAGTCACCAGAGGCGATAACACTGGCCTAGCCTATAAGTTACAGTTATTGCACAGCCTTCCTTTTCAGATGAACAGCAAAGCTCACTCCACAATATATCCTGCCCTTAATCTAAGGAATGAAGTCTGGACTGGCAGGATTTCTGTAGTAATGAAAACAAGCTAGTGCTTCTACATCTTACCTAGAACTTTTCATTTGTAGATCTTGACATGCTTTACAGGGGCGGGCACTGTCATTTTTCCCATTTGCAAAGTGATTTGCCCAAGGTCAACCAGTGGATCCATGGCAGATCCAGGAATAGAAGCCAATCCCAGTCCAGTGCTGTATCCACTCGACCACACTGCCTGCCCAATAAGCATGGTTTACTCAGATGGTTACGTGTTACTCAGTGTAAGAAAGCACTGGAAAAAAATGGGCCTCATTGAAGGTTAACATCTGCAGGTCACTCCTTTGGGGTGACAGTGGGTACTTCATTTACCATTCTGGGCTGCACAAACCCGTGGTCTGGTTCTAGGGTATGGGGTACAGCCTTCTGTCTTTGTCTTTGTAAGCAGAGTCTGAATGAATTCTTCCCCAACAGCTAGCTGGGAGTGGGAGAGACTTCAGGAGTGAACTGTATTTACGTGAACACCCCTGCTCTGCTTAGATCTCCAGCAGATAGAGCAGCGTTGCTCAAAGTGCTCAACTATAGCTGATGTTGAGTTACAAATCACTTTAGTACTGAATGCAAGGGTAGTGAAATGTTATCTTTATTGCACAAGTAAAGGGGAGCAGAACTGTGCTGAGCTTGTCTTGACTGAGGGGTCATCCTCTGCTGAAAGGAATTCGCTAAGGCAGGGGCTCAAATGTCAGATCCCTGTGAAAGTAAAAGGTGTGAGAACAGGCTTCTCAGCCAGGAGATATAGCCTCTCCCTAAGGGTCCCTAGACTGATTTAACGTGTTCCTCCCCACTGGTCAAAGCTGGAGCTAAATAAGCTTCATTAGGAGCCTTTTGTTATTTTAAGTACTCAGTAAGAGCTGAAATCACTTTTGGTGGGGCAGGGTTTCTGCCCAGCCTGCTGAGAGCTAAAAGTCACAAAGAGACCTACAGATGTCACAGTAGAGAGGCAGGTGGCAACAGAAGGTGACTGACAGGTGGCCAGCAATTAGCTGGCAGGAGCAGCTGGCAAGAGTGGTGAGCAGTTGTCTGGTGGGGTGGCCAAGCAGTCAGCCAGAGCAAGTGCTTAGATAGTTAAACAAACCAGGTGCCTTATTATACCAGAGTGAGAGGTGAACTCACAGAGATGCACTTCTAAACCCAGAGTCTTCACTGATCAGGGACAACCACTGTGAATGGGGTATGATGAGGAAGAAGAGGGGGGAACAGTAAAGGTTGTAGAATTCAAGAACATGAGGTGGAAGGCGCTGCCCCACGTACTCTGGAGTGGGTGTCCTGCTCACAGTTTTTTGTTTATGAACCCTGCTTGTTGCATTTTCCCAAATTAATGTTGGGTGACTTCCCTTCTTTCATTAAAAGTTTATTTTCTGCACTCTGACTCTGCTTTTGAGTTGAGAAGTATTGCCTCTCAGAGGCACACAGGGGTGGTGTGTAATTTTCCAAGGTTCTGTTTGGTATTGTTGAAAAGGAACCCCCAGATATTGAACCCAGCCCTGGTTGCTGCCAGCCCCACCTGGCAGAAGGATTACATCTTTTAGCTAGTCTACCAGCCTTGGGGGATAGAAAGCTCTCTAAGCAAACGGAAAATACTTCCCCAACCTCCTCCCTTGTGCAAGGAAAAGACAAGTAGTCTCTCAGACCCTGAGCAGTCTCAGTTCCCTTACTCAGTGCAAATAAAGATTGGGGCTTAGTCATGGGAGTATTAAAATACAAAAATAACAGCCCTCCCTGTCTTCTTCCTCAGAGGACTTAGGCATGAGGCATTTGTAAGCCATAGGTCTGTTAGTGCCATAGGGTCACCAGTCTGGGAACTCTGATACCTGGCGCTGCTTGCTTCTGAGTGTCATCAAGGCTGCACTAAATTCTTCCCTTTTAAGGGCTTGCATCCAGGCCTGACAAGCCTCAGGAGTGTGGCAATTTGGTGTTCACTGCAACCACAGAAGTGCCTGACTACTGGTGGTGAGTTTATCTGTCCTATATAGATCCTGTGATTCAGAGGACTTAGCTCAACAATTTTAATGTACAGTTAGTCATTTGCTTAGCTCTCTGTTCTGAATGGGGCAAATTTAGCTTCCAAGGCTGAATAACAAGCAGCCAGCAGGGATTTACGAAGGGCAAGTCATGCCTCACCAAGCTGATTTCCTTCTTTGATGAGATAACTAGTTTGGGTGGATGGGGAAATATGGTGGATATAATATACCTGGACTTCAGCAAGTTAGACCACGTGAGGCCCATTCCCAGAAACCTCCCGGTAAGCTCTGCATTACCTACTTCCTCCCCCCACTTTCTGCCCCCATCGCTTCTCAGCCCCAGAGGGAGGTCTCACTGTATGGGGAGCTGCTCCCCTGTGCATCTGGACCCCCATACCCAGACTCCCACACTGAGCCTCACACCTTGCCGAGGCCCCTGCACTCAAACCCCCACCCTGCTGAGCCTCACCCTCTGCATCCGGAGTCCCCCTGCACCCTGACCCATCCCCTGAGCAAACATCCTGACCTGGAACCCACCACTAAGCCCTTTCCCCTGCATCCTGACCCCAACCACTCCCTGCAGAGCCCTCCACACTTGAACCCCCACAAACCCCACCCACCCTACACCTGGACTACTCTAACATGGCCCCCATACCCAGAACACCACTTCACTGAGCCCCAACCAGCTGCACCTGGATCCCTACCCCACCAAGTCCCACTCCCCTAACACCTAAACTCCTGTCTAAATAACGACACCCAGACCCTCCTGGCTGAGCCCTAACAGCCTTCATTTGGACCCCCCATGCGAGTCCTATTTCCCCTGCACCTGGAACCCCCAATAAGCCCCTGTACATCCAGCTGCCCACTGCATCAGGACCCCCCCACCAAACCATCCGCATCTCGATTGCCCCACACTGAACCCTGTCACCCCACACTTGGATCCCCCCAAACCAAGCCTCTCCACACATGGATCCTGCCTGGCTGCGCCTGACTGCCCCATACCCGGAATGGTGGACACGGCTGGGTGTGCATGTGAAACTCTGTCCCCCTCACTTTCTATCTTGATGCCCCTGGTGTGGAGGAGCAGGGTTGTGTCAGGGTCAACTGCACCCTCTCTGCTGAGTCCATGTCCCGAGGTGGGGGAAGGAGAGGCTACCACTGCCATGCTGGGGCCTCCACATCTATTTACTGACAAATAAAATATGCAGAATTTTGCAGAATTTTAAAATGTTGTGCACACCATTTTTATTTTTTGGAGCAAAATTCCCTCAAAAATACATTGTCTCTGGATAAACCAAGCATTAGGAAGGCAAAATGGGGGCTTAAAGCCAGCTTAGATACTCTTCTGCTCTTTGGGCTGCTCTATCCCTCTAAGTGTATGTCTACAGTTTACAGTAGCCACAAGTGTAATTTTCGGCTCACATAGACATGCTAGGTCTGATTGAGCTGCCATTGTAAAAGCATCAGTGTAGCAGCCGCTATATAGCAGGTCACTTGGCTAACTGCTCAAGTACATACCCAGGGGGTCAGGCAAGATTATACTCAGCCACAGTTATGTAGGAGCTGGCATGAGCTAATCACCTGAATACAATCCTGCCCAACATCCAGGGTATGTAATCTTGTGGCTAGCCCATGCTGACACTCATAGAGCAGCAGCTATGCTACTATTTTTAATAGCTATTTACTATTTTTATGCTATCTTGATAAAAGCTAACACACATAAGTCTACAAAAGCCAGAAGTTATACCCCTAGCTGCCATGTGGATGTACCCTTAAAAGTTCAGCCAATCTCATCCAATATTCTTTCAAAAATATTACCTGAGCCTCATTGTGTAATTCATATATACTTATTTTTATAGGTTCACAATTTTTCCTGATAAATATACAGTATATCTTACTATATGATTATGCTTCTCAACACATACCCTAGCGAAGATAGCATGCATAATCTGGCCAAGTTAAAGGTTGAGGTAATAACCTTTACTTTTCATCTGATGCTCACAAATTTAAAGACACCAGGTCAAATTACAATCTGGCATTATTTGACCATTTTAGTCAGTAGAATTGTATTGATTTAGTGCAGCTGAAGATCTTGCCTGCTATTCCTATTCCGTTCCCATTAAGTCAGGGCTAGAATATTGTGAGCCAATACATATATATTAGACATAGTGCACACCTCATTATACCCCGCATGTGGACAGTTATGTTAACTGAAGTATATTATGTCTTTCCCAAAATGTTGTTTGCTTCTATCAAGATATATATCTCAGAATACCCTACAAATTTGAAGTCAGCTTTTTCACTGGAAAATACAAAACCTGCCAAAGACAAGATATATTTATGCTCTGTCCTGATATGGGTTGGGATGTACCTTCATGGACAATTAGTTTGGAATTCAGTATCCAAAACAGAGATAAGGAGATACTATGGTCCCAGAAAAAGGTACAAAGCTACCTGATTGGTGAATTTTAGGCGTGGGTAGATCATAGTGTTTTAAATTCATAAACAACCATGGTATAAATATGGTTGGTTTTGAATGCATATTTCAGAGAACATCTTCTGTATAAGGTGAACTATGCTATGAGAACTGTTTCCCAGAAGAACTGGTAACCCATTAACTCTTTCCTTTCTGTGTTGCACTGCTTTGTCTTTAGACATTATATTTGGCTACACTTGGTTAATTGGTCTCTTGAACATTCTTAATAACAAACCGCTCATTCAGTGAAACAATTGGTGATATATTTAGCAATATTATGCAACACTTTTTTAAACAGGTGAGCACTTAATCAAACAAGTAACAAGATGCTTGTGAGAGTCCGTGGTCACCAACATGGGTAAGGATTTGACAATTTAGACCTCAGTGACATACTTTTACCACATTATTGCTACTTACTGCCTTACTCTATTAAAAACATATCAGAGGGTGATTTATCCAGCAATACACTCCACCTAGAGGGAAGAGTTTTTAGGTTAATTATTTATATTAAAAAAAGGATGTACCCTGCATTCATATAAAGATACTTCTTTATGTAATACTCATGAGCAACATTATTTGATCAATTACATATCTCAGTAAAAATAGCCATTTTACAGAGAAAACAAAGCTTTTAAGGCACCAGATAGGGTCATGGGTACTTACAGATAGAACTGCAAACAAGAACTACTACTATTAATTTTGAAACTAGAGCTGAGGGACAGTTAGACATTTAAAAGGACAACACTTTAAATGACAAATGTCAAGGTAAAAAAGATCCTCAGTTTCTCTTACACTTGAAGTCAGCTATATTTCACATCTGCTATCATCAGAAAGCTCTCTTTTTATCATCTCTAGTGACATATAGCTCGACAGTGATTTGCAGCTATAAAATGGAGACTATTTTCTCAGCTTGCTAGCAGTAGGTTTTTATCTGTCTTCTAAAGAGTGCATGTAAACAAACCTTTGATAATGACTTTTTTTAACTTGACCATTGTCTATATTTTTCAAAGTTTTGTTCACAGATTGTGTTAAGATTGGGTTAGCTATTTAAGGTACGGTGAGAGTTAGTGATGAAGGTTTACATTCAATTGGCTGGATTTTCTGAATTGGGTTAATATGTGTTATTTATTTATTTATTTATTTTTGATAGGTTAGCTGGACTTCATGGCCATTGTTGAATATTAAGGCCAAGATTTTCAAAAACAGGTTCCTAAATTTAGGCTCCAATCTCCATATTTTAGCATCTAAGTAAAGGTTTTGATTATCAGTAAATGAGAGCTGCTCTGAGTTTCGGAATTTGAAAAGTCATTGATTTTCAATTTTCAAAAATGGGGGGCAAATAGGTTCTTATGTAAACTTTTAGGCATGTTCATAAGGAGCATGATTTTAAAAAATGTAGGTCACTCAGCAACTCCCATTAATTGTAACCAGTTTTGAAAATATGCCCAAGTGCCTAAATAAGTAATCTTTTGGCAACTATTTTTGAAAAAAAAAAATTATATGAACTTTTTTGGTTATGAATTTCCTCATGTAGATAGATATGGATATTGACACCTTTTTCATCTTTTATGGCTTTTCTAGCCTGGTTTCTGGATCACACAGTATATTCTTAGTTATTCCTGGTTGTTAGAATTAGAGGGTCACTGCAATTTTTGTATGAAACTCCTGCTGATTAACATAATGTTGTAAATATTTTATATCTATCTATCTATCTAGATAGATAGATAGATAGATAGATTTTAAAAACAGAATTCAAAACTGTGAATGGATTTGTGTCTCAAAGCTGGAATAACTGTCATTTAGGATTAGATTTTGCAACCCTTCCTTATTATTTTTTAGCGCTTACTTGCTGAAGTAATTTCATTAAAGTAAATGGACCTACATGAGTAAGTTAAGTGCTAACCATCAAGAAAAAGGCCTTAAGATTGATTTAAATTATGATTCCAGAGTTCTTTTTGATTACTATGCTCATTGGTATTGATTACTGTGTTCGATAAAATCCCTCAGATGTGCTATCACATGTCATTTTATATCAACTAAAAGATTCAGGTACACAAATTAATTGACTATTGCATGATATACTATTATGTGGTAATCAAGTGAAAAAATTAGCACTACAATGGCAAAACACAAATAATTTAGAAAATAAAGTGATGCTGATAGCTACTCATGATGCTAGTCAGACAACGCTGGCAATGATTTAAGGTTCATCTAGTATGGCCTGAAGTACTCTGTAAATGAAGAATCATAAACCATAGGCACATGGACCCGGAAGTGGTATGCTTAGCAGTATGAAAACAAATTAAAGCTCCTCTGAAGACACATTTGGACTTGTCTTGCATTAAAACAGGTTTGAATGTGTTTGCACACTCTGAAGTTTTAAATAGCTTACGTTTAAATACACTTTTTTTCTCAAAGGTCATATATTCTTGCAACCTATAGGAAAGGCTCAGTTTTGATAGGTTCATGTCCATTTTCACAGGTTCACAGACTCACCAAGAAACAGAAGTGGAACTATGCCTCAATTTCAATTAAACAAAAAACTCCAATCTCAAGAAAACAGATCTGCCTATATAAAACAGAGGTACAATTATTATGCAGTAGTGCCACCTCCAAGTTTTCAGAATTTATGAGTCAGGGCCCAAAAATCATGAGATGGGTTTAAAAATAATGTTTTTGATTTTTTTTTTAATTATAATGAATGATGGATTCTTTTTTATTTTTTTGTCTGGTTTCTGAGCTTTTAGGGAGCACTCCCTTCATATTCTCGATCTTTTCCCTGCTATTAGAAGGACTAGAAACTTAACTTTAAAAAAAAATGAATCTCTTTATTCCAGCCACTGGAGCTTTGAAAGAAACAACAAATATTACAAGACTTGTAATAAAATCACGATTTAGTAACATTGATTATGTGAGTCAAAACATATTAAATAATAACTTAACATACTAAGCCACTGTCTGTCAGACACAAATCCAGAGGCTAAACAAACTTATTTATTTTTATTGGTTTTGTTTCTCCCCTCCCCCACACTTGATTGGCAAACTCATCAAACATACACTGTCTCTGTAGAAAACCAATCACAGGAAAATGGTTTCCGTGAACCATCTTGATCACATGGCATAGGAAGAAAATAGAAACACCATATGGCTTCCAACATATGATTTTCCCCATATGATGCATTTCTGACAAAAAAAGGCACAAAATTGAAATTCATTGTGACAACCAGACTAAACTAATATCTAGTTAGAGCAAAACACATACGATACATGGTTAAACAGCAATAGAAATTGTCATTATTAGTAGTTTGCCAACATATGTCTAAGTTAAACAAATGTTGATTTTCAGTATACTATAGTTCGAGTGATACACTTTGCACAAGATTTTTTCTCCCCAAAGCCTCTTTTGAGCAACCCAATTTCAGAAGAGGCAGGTCTAGTGGTTAAGTTTTCAATATAGCTCAGCATGTGACCTGATGCAAGGGGAAGAACTACCTTTATAGCATCATTTATAGTCCTAGTCAGTACCACAAGACACTTAAAGACTCACTCACAGAAAGCCACTTCAGGGTTACTTACAAAGATGCTATTTTACTTTTCTAGATTGCATAGTTCACACAGTCTATTTTTAGTTCTTCTGCTTCCTTTCTCAACCTCCTATCACATTCACTTTATAGTCCCATAGAATCAAGACATGTCCTCTATGTTTTGAAAGGCCATATTCTTCCCCCGCCCCGTCCCCGCATGAATGGCTGTAGCGTACTCTCACCATCTATGTATTGTTCTATTCCTTCCAAAATCCCCAAAAGGGACAGGGTAAGCTAGTAAAATCAGCTACATATACTCACCTTTAAAGTGTCCAACAGATAAGTACCTGCCATAATTATAATGACATGCACTCATTTTATCACCAGGTTTGGAGGATTTGGGAACAACAAAGAAAGTGCACCTCATACAAAAAAGCTTATTTCTATTTATAGTTTGCAATAGAGTTGGTCAAAATCAGTAAATATATTTCACATAAAATTCTGAATTTTTCCAATAAAAAGACCAAACTGAAAAGGCTTGTTTTTCCCCATTATTCCTGCCCATTCACCTCTCTCTTTTTTCCACTTTCAGTTTTGCCACTGAAACAGTAGGGGGAAGAGTAAATGGGTGGGAAAGAGAGAAGGGGCCAAAAATAACTGATAAAGGCAACAAAACAAACACATAAAAACTATGTTTGTTTTTTGTTTTGAAATCTAAAAATAATGGTGGCTGTGTGTTATTCACAGAAAAAATTACTTTTTATTTTTTAAAAAAAGCTTTTTTCCAGAAAAAGGCCATTTTTTTTTCAAGGAAACGATTTCCCAACAAACATTTCAAGTGCTCCATTATGCAACTTAATTAGCATCAAATCAATGCTAGAGTATAGAAAGCTTGAACCAAGATTGAGGACAGCATGAGGACCTGGGGAAGGATGAAGTCTGGGACATGGGAACGTGATCTTATTCAAAAGATCTGAAGGAAGTGGAAAAGACCCAGGAACAGAAATATGAGTAAACAGAAGAAGGAAATGGAAGGAGGACAGCCCAACACTCAAAGAAAGACCTCATTAGATTTTGCTTTGTTTTGGCACTTTAGATCAGGGGCTCCCAAACTTGGTTCACAGCTTGTTCAGTCCCCTGGTGGACCATGAGATGCTTTGTTTACCTAAGCATTCGCAGGTAGGGCTGCTCGCAGCTCTCAGTGGCTGTGGTTAGCTGTTCCCAGCCAATGGGAGCTGTGGGAAGCGGTGCGGGGCAGCCCACCACTTCCCGCAGCTCCCATTGTGACAACCAGACTAAACCACTGGGAGCTGCGAGCAGCCGTACCTACAAACACTCAGGTAAACAATGTGTCTTGCGGCTCTAAGAGGCTTACCCTGAACAAGCCACAAACCAAGTTTGGGAACACTGCTCTAGAGTGTAAAAGTCCAGAGTCATTTAACTAAATACTCAACATGAGTTAAAGGATTATGGTACAGTATCAGAGAAGGACATGGCAGAAAGTGTAAACTTATCATAAGTGAGAAGAGATACTTAAAAATGAATTTTGTGTAACAGAGAAGAAAACAGATATGATATTGAAAAAAAAGAGATCCATCAATACTCTGGTGAGCTAGCACAGATAAACTTGAAAATAACTTCTGACACTAGTAATGAAGAAAAACTATTCTGCTTGGATATAACTCATTTAAAATGGGCTCTGTAAAGACTTTTACAAGGATCTATTGACTAACAAATATCAGTATGAGATGTTTGGTATGAAGGGTTGACCTCACAGTTGCCGATAACCGTTTGATTGTTTGCTACATCTCCAAGGAGTAGGAGAAAATTCTGTTTTTGTGGTTTATTGTTAAAAGCCTCACAAAGGGTTTGGCAAATTAAAGGCTTTAAAATCATATAGAATAAGAAATGGATTAGATATAGCTAGGAAATAATAGATTTTTCAGTTTGCTAGCAGTTCAAAAAATCAAAACCTTTTTGCGTGAAACATAAAATGATATTTTTCATTTCCCCTCTTCAAATTGAAAAGTCAAGTTTTGAGTGGAAATGGTAGCAGTAATTACTGACCTTGTAATCTTTTGAATCTGTTCCACTTCTTATAAATATCTAAGCCTGGTCTCAATGAGCTATCTCCTCATATCTAATGATAAACATGGGAGAAAAGACTTCTGAAGCAGACTGTGTTTGCATAGACACATCTACTGTACCTAAGTGTGTAGCAGATGGAGCCGCTTTGTGAAAATTATCAATTTTTGCTGGTATCAGGTTAAAAATCACTCTAGTGTTTGAATACAGTGGAAATGCTCTTATCCTTCTTGTACACATAAAGGGCAACAGAATGTACTTAGCAGGTCCTGATTGAGCAGGTCACCCTAAACTGAACTTCGCTTGCTAAGCAGGAAGTAAAGATGCCAAATCCTAGTGAAGATCAGTAGTACTGTAAACTCTGTTTAAAAAGTCCTAGTCACTATTTGACCTTACCCTTCTCCAGTGTTTAAATAGAGAGCTGCTTACACTCAACTGAGAGGCCTAGTTTTTGTTTAGAGATTACCAGAGCTAAATCACTGATAGGCAGGTCGAGGGTCTGTGACTGGTTTAGGGATAGTGGAGAAATGAAAGACAGTGTAGGGGCTGTACTAGCAGTGAGTGACTTCGCTGGGTAGCAGAAAATCTAAGAGTTCAAATCACTGAAGACATGGGTCAAGAGGTAGAACCCCAGATCATGGCATTGCAGAAATGTCCAGGGTCAGTAGAGGCAACAGAAAACAACCAGTTGCAGAGGCACACAATGACCAAAGAGATATTGCTCAATGCCTACCCTCCTTTCTGGAGTGGGAGGTGAACATCTGTGACCACACCTCTGAACTCGCTAACCAAGGACTGCTATTTGTGAATGGGGTGCAATAGAGTGAGAAGGAAGTGATGTGTTAAAGGGATATTTATCAGACTCTCCGACCACAGGCAAAAAGGCAAACTGAGGCAAAGATCACTACCCAACACACTGTGAGGTCTGGTTTGCTTACAGTTGTATGTTTTTTAATGTGGTTGTAATGTTTTCCCAAATTAATGCTGGGTTCACTTTTCCTTTTAATAAAAGTTCTCTTTTATTATACACAGACTTGATGCCTGTGAGTGGGGAGGTGTTACCTTTCAGAGGCAGTTGGGGTGGAGTTTCGTTTTCCCAGATTCTGGGTCAGAACTCGAGCTGGTTTTTTGTCTTATTAAGAGGAATTCCTAGATATTGATCCCAGCCACTCTTACAGCTGACTTCACATGGCAAAAGTGTTACAAATAATTAAAACCATCATTGGAGCTGGAACTCGAACTTGGATCTAATATAGGCTTGGCAAGCACTCTGACTACCAAGCTGTAGAATCCTTAAAGTGCTTTTTCCTTGGCACAATGATTAGCCATTTTCATTCATACTGGCAATTCCTAGTCATTCATGTTGTCAGTGAATAGTACTGGGGTTCAGGAAAGAATAATTCTAAAGCCTGGTAGTTAGAGAACTAGGATCTGGGAGACCAAATTCAAATCCCCTCTCTACTAACTATTTAATTATTTATAAAAAGTGGAACAGTTTCAAGAGGAGAGATTGAGAAACCTCCATACCACGCTACCCCATTGTCATCCCATAGAGGCATGGGAACCTGACTATATTGTAGGAGACTCAATTTCTAATTCCTCTTCCATATCAGGCAGAGGGAAGAACTGTTACCAGATCTCCCCCATCCCAGGTGATTGGGCCAAAGCTTTTAAGGGCTTCAGCTGCACCTCCTGTGTTCCTTTTGTGCCTCCTCTGCCTTGCTTTTTTGACAAAATGCCTGAAAGTCACAACACAATTTTGGGGGTCATCGAGTCAGAGTTAAAGGCCAGCAGGTTCCACCAGAATCTCCCCTCCTTCACATCACAGGCCACTAACACCACCCACACATTAAATAACCGAAGTAAGAACCAAATATTATAACCCACAGGAGACTCAGCTATTTTGTGCCACAGGCAGAGAATAGGACAGACTAAAGTGTACCAGTGCACGAGACCATGCCAATGGCAGAGAAAAGATAATGTGAGATATACCCAGCTAATCTCGGCATGTGACTTGAACCCACAGATCAGCCATGAAGGTGAAACCCTCCCAAGGACACTGTCAATCCTACCTGGGGGGGAAATTCCTTCCTGACCCCACATATGGCAGTCAGTTAGACCCTGAGCATGTGAGCAAAAACCTGCTTTGTGCCACCTCAGAACTCTGACTCTCCCCATCCAGTTCTACATCTCCAGCCATGGCAATCCTTCAGAGAAAGGAGATTTAAAAATAAACAACCTCCCAGAATACACTGAGACAGGGATGTGGGGAAGGAATTCTTTTCTGGCCCCCTTGCTTGTAGCCATCTGAAACTCTGAAGCATGAGCTTTGGGAACATAACATAAAAATGAGAAGAGAGCCCCAGGGCTTTTGAGCCCTGCTAGCTACCGTTACAAGCAACCCTGTCATGCAATTGTACTCAGAATTTTTCCTGCTCTTTCTTAGTATAATGTACTATACATTTTTTATTTTTATTATTTATATTACAGTAGTGCCCAAATGCCCCAATCAGGATTGAAATCCTTCTGTGCTAGATGTTTTATACATACATGTTAAAGGGAAGTCCTTACCTCACAGAGTTTACAACATATGGGCCTGATCCAGAGCCCATTAACTTCAATAGGCTTAGAATCATGCTGTATATCTAAAATATATTTAAATACAGTCTGTGAACTAGTTTGGAGATGTGACAGTGATGTAAGGAAGGAGAATTAAAAAGCAATTTTTTTTTAAATTGCCATGTGTCCATATTAAGAACATTTCCATTTCTTTAGAATGATATCCCAGTAGCTGTATGATAGTTTGATGGGGAAGGGGAAAAAAAGGCAGAAAGTCTGTTCACAAATAGCAAGTATGGCTGGGTATAAAAAACAGAAAGTTTGTAGGAGACTTATAAAGAAATGAATTGTTTAGGAAACAAATCCTACAGCTGCCTGCTAAACTCCAAAGCTTTACAGCTCATACGTGGGATCTCTGTCCAGGAAAGGGACCATAAGTCAGTCATTTTAATATATTCATTTGTTTGTGATAACACAATGTAAATTAATTTTATTTGTTACAATGATCTGTAGCTTTCTTATGTATTTGTTTTCTTGTTATATTTGATATACTGAATTAAATACACCTCTACCCCAATATAACATGACCCAATATAAAACAAATTTGGATATAACGCGGTAAAACAGTGCTCCGGGGGGGCAGGGCTGCACACTCCGGTGGATCAAAGCAAGTTCGAGATAACGCAGTTTCACCTATAACATGTTAAGATTTTTTGTCTCCTGAGGACAGCGTTATATTGAGATAGAGGTGTAGTATAAAAATAAAATTATTAGGGCTGTCCATTACTCGCAGTAAACTCGTGATTAACTCAAAAAATTAACTGTGATTAAACAAATTAATCATGATTAATCACACTGTTAAACATTAGAATGCCAATTGAAATTTAATAAATATTTTTGGATGTTTTTCTACATTTTCAAATATATTGATTTCTATTACAACACAGAATAAAAGTGCACAGTGCTCACTTTATATTATTATTTTTGTTACAAATATTTAAACTGTAAAAATAATAAACAAAAGAAATAGTACTTTTCAATTCACCTCATACAAGTACTGTAGTGCAATCTCTTCATCGTGAAAGTGTAACTTACAAATGTAGATTTTTGTTGTTACAGAACTGCACTCAAAAACAAAACAATGTAAAACTTTTGAGCCTACAAGTCTACTCAGTCCTACTTTTTCTTCTATTGCTCAGACAAACAAGTTTGTTTATATTTACAGGAGAACCTGCTGACAGCTTCTTATTTACTATGTCACCTGAAAGTGAGAACAGGCATTTGCATGGCACTTTTGTAGCCAATGTTGCAAGGTATTTATGTGCCAGATATGCTAAGCATTCATATACCCCTTCATGCTTTGGCCACCATTCCAGAGGACATACTTCCATGCTCATGATGCTTATTAAAAAATAATGCATTCATTAAATTTGTGACTGAACAACTTGGGGAAGAATTGTATGTCTCCCAATCTGTTTTACCCTCGTCCTGCCACATACTTCATGCTATAGCAGTCTTAAATGATGATCCAGCACATGTTCATTTTAAGAACACTTTCATAGCAGATTTGACAAAATGCAAAGAAGGTACCAATAAGAGATTTCTAAGGATAGATAGAGCACTTGATCCAAGGTTTAAGAATTTGAAGTGCCTTCCAAAATCTGAAAGACAAGGGGTGGAGAATGCTTTCAGATGTCTTAAAAGAGCAACATTCTTATGCAGAAACTACAGAACCCAAACCAGTAAAAAGAAAATCAACCTTCTGCTGGTGGCATGACTCAGATGATGAAAATGAACATGTGTCAGTCTACTCTGCTTTGGATCTTTATTGAGCAGAACCTGTCATCAGCATGGAAGCATGTATTCTGGAATGGTGGTTGAAGTGCATGAAAGGACATATGAATCTTTAGCTCATCTGGCAAGTAAATATCTTGCAATGCCAGTTACAAGAGTGCCATGCGGACACCGGATCTCAGTTTCAGGTGACATTGTAAACAAAATGTGGGCAGCATTATCTCCTGCAAATTGTAACTAAACTTGTTTGTCTGAGCGATTGGCTGAACCAGAAGCAGGACTGAGTGGACTTGCAGGTTCTAAAGTTTTACACTGTTTTAATTTTGAATGCAGTTATTTTTTGTACATAATTCTACAGTTGTAAGTTCAACTTCCATTATAAGAAGATTACACTATAGTACTTGTATTAGGTGAATTGAAATATACTATTTTGTTTTGTTTTTTTACAGTGCAAATATTTGTAATCCAAGATAAATATAAAGTGAGCACTGTACGCTTTGTAGTCTGTTTTGTAATTGAAATCAATACATTTGAAAACGTAGAAAACATCTAAAAAAATTTAAATAAATGGTATTCTATTATTAACAGTGCGATTAATCATGCGATTAATTATGATTAATTTTTTTAATCGCTTGACAGCTCTACAAATTATATGTATCTTGTTTGTGCTCAAGATATATCTATGTGCACATTATGAGACTCTCATGCCCACGATGTTTGATAGAAAAATCAGCAGTCTTAGATTTAATTGGTTTATCCTTATGAAAGTGCCTAAGAACCAAGCAAGAAAAGGCCCTACTCTGCTACACACTCTACAAATAGAATAATAGGCAGTCCCTCCTTTTGCCATTGCCATCTGAGGAAACCAACATACTCTTAGTATCAGGATCAGTTAAACAGCATAAAATTATGGTCTATGCAGATGATGCTTTTGTATTTATGTATAAGCATGAGTTGATCTTTCCTAACCTTCTAACCATTATTTGTAAGTTTGGTCACCTTTCAGGAGGTAAAATTAATTGGGATAAATCAGAAATCGTAAACATTAACAAATATTCCCTTAAAGTCCTTTTCTCAAATTGGGACTTTCAGTGGAGATGCTCATATGTGAAATAATTAAGAACACTGATTCCCAATAATCTTTAGGGCTTCCTTATGATAAATATAGAACCAATTATTGCCCAAGTAGCTAATGATTTGTGGAGATGGAGTTTGTTTACCCCACAACTGAGGTTTAAAGTAACATACTGAAAATCATTTTTCCCCCAGAATTTTGTCTGACCTGAGAGGTCTTCCTATTTCTACTTGTCAAACTTATTTTAAGAAATTCAATAATATTTTCAGAACATTCCTTTGGGGGCACAGGTAAAAAACATGGGTCTGAACAAATTAGAGCTCTGCCTATCTGTTGGAGGATTTAGTTTTCTCAACTTGGAAATTTATCATACACATTTTTGTGAAGCCAGGCATCTTTGTGGCTGCCAGATACGATTGAACAGACTCTACTTTGAGTTCAGATTGAATGAGAATTGGTATACACTCTCCTCCTTACAGGCACGATAGGATCAAATTATTATAGATTTGATGTCTCCAGAACTTCCATAAAAATTGGACAAATTTAGTTCTGCTTTCATCCATTTAGTTCCACTTCCATCCAATTTAGTTCTGCTTCCATTCATTCTTCCATGTAGAGGCAGTCCTATGGAGCAATTCTAGCCTTAAAATAGGTGACAAAACCCGAAGTCGAAGGAGAAAGGAATTATGACCGTGTCACAGCTAATTGACAATGATAAATGTACACCATTTGTTAATCTTCAGTACAAATTGGATTGCTGTGCGCTGGATCATGGAACTATCTCCAGGTAAAGCATTTACTTATACATGTATTTGAACTGGATGAATTGGGAGATCCATAACCTCCAGAACTTTTATTATTTTGGAGGAAATTTACAGTATTTACTCAGCTAGCAGTATCCTTTTATGATTTTCTGGCTCAAGAAATTCTGCTAATAATTATAATAATGATAATTTGAGAGTTGCTTCAAATTGAAATTTGGATATACAGCTATCTCTAACCCATTGGACCACAATTGTATCTAATGTTGAAAGACCTGAGACAATGACATTCTCCAAAAGACACTTTTTCTAATATGATGGTCCCCAGATTGGCTAATGGTAATGAGCCTCATAATTGCTGACATCTGTTGCAAATGTAACTCCCTTGGTGCTACATGAGCTCATAAGTTTTGGGAGTGCCCTTGTATGAGGAGAATCAAAGGACCTTTCCTGTTTAAAACCAATCACCTTAATCTGATATAAAGATTTATTTTAAAGAAAATATGTGTATATTTATCTCTTTGATGGGGTCACATATTTAGAAGGGGAAACCAGAAAGAAAAAAATAGTAAGAATGCTTACAAAGTGACAGAAATTTTTTTGTCTTCTGTTCATTGCTGAAGGCTGTATATCAGTTGACAAACACTCTTGGCATCTGCTCATAAATTGCTAGCATTCTTGTGAATGAATATTCATGAAAGGCAGTTGCTGGAACGCTGTTTTGAAGATGCATATACAATCTATGTGTTCTTCAGTGATACTGTGAGATTTTTACAGTGATCCTAAATTATTTGTTTTTGAATCTCGATATAATAATGTAGGTTATGGAAAATCAGGCTACAGACTGCAATAGCTTGCTGGAGTTAGAACTATGCCAATATATGACCTTGGATCAGTTGGTGAAAGTGGAAAGCTGTGTTAATGAGGGAAGACTAATAAAGGAAACAGATCATGTGATTTTTATGAACCACAGTCACTCCGAATGAAGAAATGTCAGGATATGTCTACACTATGGGATTATTCCAATTTTACAGAAACCAGTATCTGAAAACAGATTGTATAAAGTTGAGTGCACGTGGCCACACTAAGCACATTAATTCGGTGGTGTTCGTCCATGTACCGAGGCTAACGTCGATTTCCGGAGCATTGCACGTGGGTAGCTATCCTATAGCTATCCCATAGTTCCCGCAGTCTCCCCTGCCCATTGGAATTCTGGGTTGAGATCACAATGCATGATGGGGCAAAAACAGTGTCGCGGGTGATTCTGGGTAAATGTCATCCGTCAATCCTCCCTCTGTGAAAGCAACAGCAGACAATCATTTCGTGCTCTTTTCCATGGATTGCCCTGGCAGACGCCATAGCAGGCAACCATGGAACCTGTTTAGCCTTTTTTCACTGTCACTGTATGTCTACTGGATGCTGCTGACAGATGCGCTACTGCAGTCCTGCAGAGCAGCATTCCCTTGCCTTTGCAAGTTAGCAGAGACGGTTACCAGTCATTTTGTACCATCTGCTGCTGTCATGGGTGCTCCTGGCTGGCCTTGGTGAGGTCGGCCGGGGGCGCATGGGCAAAAATGGGTATGACTCCACAAGTCATTCCCTTCTTTAAGTTTTGTCTAAAGGGAGAGTCAGTCCTGCCTAGAATATCAGGCAAGTCTACTAAAGAACCAGAGAGGCAAACAGTCACTCTGGGTCAGAGCCCCAGACATCCCACAGAAATGATGAGCTGTATGCCATTCTAGGGGGTACCCCTGCAACAATCCCACCCGTTGCTTCTCTCTTCCCCCACTCCTCCTGGGCTACTGTGGCAGTTATCCCCCCATTTGTGTGATAAAGTAATAAAGAATTCACAAAGAAACAACACTGACTTTATTGCATTTTCAAGCAGAGATAAAAGGGGGAGGGGGAGGCAGCCTCCACTACTATGATATTCCAGGCAGGACTGAACCTCCAGGAGACAAATCTTAAAGAAGGAAATGACCGGGAGTCATTCCCATTTTTGCCCAGGTGCCCCCTGCCAACCTCACCGAGGCCAGCCAGGAGCACTCACAGGATGATGATGACGGATACCAGTCATATTGTACCGTCTGCCATCGGGAAGGGAATGGAAGGGAAGGGAAGGGAATGCTGCTGTGTAGTGCTGCAGAACCACGTCTGCCAGCAGCATCCAGTAGACATATAGTGACATTGAAAAAACGCAAGAAACTATTTTTTCCCTTTTCTTTCACGGGGGGCAGGGAGGCTGACGACATATTCCCTGAACCACCCGCGACAATGTTTTTGACCCTTCAGGCATTGGGAGCTCAGCCAAGAATGCAAATGGTTTTTGGAGAGTGAGGCAACTGTGGGATAGCTAGAAGCCTCAGTCCCCCCTCCCTCCCTCCGTGAGCGTCCATTTGATTCTTTGGCTTTCCGTTATGCTTGTGTCAGCTCCTTAAATTTCACATAGCACTGTGTTGAGTCCCTGTTGTGGCCTCTGTCTATCATAGCCTTGGAGATTTTTTCAAATGCTTTGGCATTTTGTCTTTTGGAATAGAATTCTGATAGAACAGATTCACT
This sequence comes from Chelonoidis abingdonii, assembly GCF_003597395.2. Taxonomy (NCBI): domain Eukaryota; kingdom Metazoa; phylum Chordata; order Testudines; family Testudinidae; genus Chelonoidis; species Chelonoidis abingdonii. The sequence goes on along the minus strand of NC_133769.1, from coordinate 280,974,657 downwards.
TCCCCATACAGAGATCAGCTTCAGTATCTTTAGTACGGTCCATGCTGGAGCTCTTTTTTGATTCTGGGACTGCATGGTCACTTGTGCTGATCAGAGCTCCACACTGGGTAAACAGGAAATGAAATTCAAAAGTTCACGGGGCTTTTCCTGTCTACTTGGCCAGTGCATCCGAGTTCAGATTGCTGTCCAGAGCGGTCACAATGGTGCACTGTGGGATAGCGCCCGGAGGCCAATACCGTCAAATTGCAGCCACACTAACCCTAATCCGAAATGGCAATACTGATTTCAGCGCTACGCCCCTCATCGGGGAGGATTGCAGATATCGGTATTAAGTGCCCTTTATATCGATGTAAAGGGCTTTGTTATGTGGACAGGTGCAGGGTTAATGTGATTCAATGCTGCTAAATTCGATATAAACTCGTAGTGTAGAACAGGCCTCATATAAGATTGTTAAATCCCATCGGTAGGCAGCTTATTTAAATTCACCACTACCCACGTTTGGTGACTTTTACATCATATTAACACACAGTGATGTAGAAACTTTACTAATTTATTTATTTATTTATTTATTTATTTATTTATTCTATTCCTACAGTGGTATCCAATAGAGATTAATGTCTTGATCCTGAAATGAGTTCTGCAATAAAGGTGGGTCTCTTCTTGACTGACCTCTGATATGTTGTAAGGGAGTGCAGCCTCCAAACCTGACAGACTCTCAAATCACTTTTATCAGAGGGACTGATGCTGAGATAACTCATTAAAATAAGCCTCACTGATTTTTTTTCCTCAGTCCCCTGGACTAAAATCTTGTCACTAATTTTTCCTAAATATCCTAGGTTATTCGTAGCCCTCTCATAGCACCTAGGGGTTGGACTTTGAGGCCTTGCAAATCTTCCTGTAGGTCTCTTGATTTTTGGGAAAGTCTCCATATCAAAATCACAGATGTAGAGGCTACCAATGGAGGAAGTTCCCTACTAGCCGGTTGCCTGAGGCTGACCCAGCTCCTCTGCAGGGCAGCTAGCACAACCTCTTGTACCAAGGAGGTGCCATACTCAATAGCATGAAGGGCTGTATGGCTCATGTAACAAGAAAGAGCCTGAGGGCAACAAACTAATCCTAATTCTGACACTGACTCACTCTGTGGACTTGATCATAAGAACATAAAATCTGCCATACTGTATCAGATAATGATCCATCTTGCCTAGTATTGTGACAGATTTTAGTTATCAATCTGCCTGAGGCGTCAGGTGATCAGGCTGAGGCCACAGGATTGTATGGGGAGCAGATGACGGAACACACCAAGGGTTTACATTTTAAAACTTTATTAATAAAATAACATTGGAGAGTGATGGGTGATTTCCATGTTACTTACAGGGAGGAAGAAAGCATTAGTTCCTGAGCCCTAACACTCTTTTATACTTACACACGCTTTATCCACGGCTAGTCAAGCTTGGGTGTAACATAAGAAGAAGAGGGGGAGGGTGGACGGGAGTTTGATTTTGGGCCCAGGTTATTCGAGGTCTACTATAATCTCCACCTTGCTTGGGCTTTTGGGAGAGTTTACAATTGGGGTTTTTTGGAGGTGTTATTGTTTCGGGCCCTTTGTGCCTGGTGCTTTTTGTACCAGTTTTCAACTGGCCTTCCTGGCTGCCCAAAACACACCAGCTCCAGAGACTTTATGGGTTTTTTGTTTTTGTTGTTGGTCTTCACCATTGCTGCCTTATTTGCTTTTATTGTTTTTGCTGCTATTTTTGCAGCTTGGCTTAATTTAGTTTTATTTTATTTTATTTTATTTTTTACTGCTGAGCAGCTGTAGATTTTTTGATTAGTCCATGACCCTGGACCAGGGCCAGTGTTTTATTTTTACTCGGTGCTAGCTGAAGTGCTGAGTTAACCCATTTTTCGCCTCCCTCCCCCCCCTTTTTGGCCTTTTGCACCCTGCAAGGAATCTTCCATTTTACATTTACACCTTTGGCCCTCCCCCGAAATGCCTTGCAATGCCTGCAACAGTGTTAGCAACATACAATGCTGATTTGTCTTCCCATGGGACCCCCAGAAGGAGAGAATTCTTGGGCCTGTGACAGTTCCCCCCTTAATCCCAAATCAACATTTTGTTGGGAGGTGTCACCATTTTGGTTTTTACCCTTTTTTTGATATGGTGACTGGGGTTACTATTGGTTTTTTGTATACACAGCAATATAGCATACTCATGCTACGACAGGTTGGCAACCTCTGGCATGTGGCTCGCCAGTGTAAGCACGCTGGCAGGCCAGGCCAGTTTGTTTACCTGCCATGTCAGCAGGTTCAGCAGATTGCAGCTCCCACTGGCTGCAGTTCACTGCCCCAGGCCAATGGGGGCAGCAGGAAGTGCTTCAGGCCAAGGGATGTGCTGGCCATAGCTTCCCACCACCCCCATTGGCCTGGGGCAGCGACCTGTGGCCAGTGGGAGCTGCAGTCTGCCGAATCCGCTGATGCAGCAGATAGATAAACTGGCCCAGCCTACAAGGGTGCTTACCCTGGTAAACCACATGCCAGAATTGCTGACCCCTGTGCTACAAATTTGTTGGGTTAAATATTGTTGGAGCTGGGAGCACACCAAATTTTATATTAGTTGGGTTTTGGTCTTAATTAGTTTTTGCAAGGTATTTCATGTATGGAGGGCCAGTTTCATAGAATATCAGGGTTGGAAGGGACCTCAAGGCAGGACCAATTTCTATACAGACTTTTGGCCCAGATCTCTAAATGGCCCCCCTCCAGGAATGAACTCACAACCTTGGGGTTAGCAGGGCAATGCCTAAACCACTGAGCTATCCCTCCCTAGCAGTATGTTTGAGGGCGGCAGTGGTCACTGTCAGGTGAGTGAAATTTGCACTTGTGATTAGTGTTATGGCCTTTTAAAATTGTTTTAATTGCTTGTGTTTTATGGCCCCCATATGCTGAATATTTTAAATATTGACTGCCAAATTAGTCCCATTTTACAAGGAGCCCAATATAGTTTGCTTTTTTGGAAGAGCAACAAGGACAGTGTATGCCTGAGAAGGATGTGTTGGAGGGTGCCCCTCCCCCACAATTAAGAAGGAAGGTTGGGACCTGAAAGCACGTAGGGGCAGGTAAATGTTTAAAGCTTTCAAGGTGGCATTTAGGAGGATTTAGCTTTGAGTGGCTGCCTTCCATATGACGGCAGGTAACATTTGCCACCACAGCTGGTGGGGCGATGGGACGTAACGTTGTTCCATTTGGTGGGGTTTGGAGCTTTTTTGGGTTAATTTAGTTTGGGACCCAATTGGAGAGGTATATGCAGAGCCAGGGGACCTGGGGCTTTTGGCCAGGGGCCGCCCCTGGAGAATATCCAGAAAAAAACATTCCATTACATAATGATTTGCAGGCCTGAAGCAGCAAGAGCAGTTTTACCACTTTTGTTTAGGGTGTTTTTTGGGCTTTTGCTATTCCTGCCTTCTTCTCTTAACAAAGCAAAAGTGTGTGTGTGGGGGGGAAGAACAACATAAATTAACCTATTAGGGAAACTGAGGCACATACAACAACTTTTTAAGTTATTTGTTATTTTGTTACAGCCCTTTTTGGCTTTTGTTATGGCTGTTGTTTGCTTGGTTTAAGAGGTTGCAACAGCAATATTGCATTTAGGGACTAGGGATTGCTATTACTTGCCAAACGGTTTTTTTATTTTGCTTTTGCTTTAGGCAACCACAGGAGGAATAGGGTTTGTCCCTGTGGGATCCAGGGAAGGTTTAGGGCCACCCATAAGGTATTTTACTGTGGCCCTTTTGTGTTTATTTGGACCATGAACCATTTTTAAGGCATTTTTTTTTAGCCTTGCGCCACACTGTGGCTTGGGCCCCATTGGCAGCTTGAGCCAGAGAGTCATCATGATGATGATACTTAATGTTGCTAAGACATTTTGTAATCTGATTGGAATAAATCCCTATTAAAAGAACTGCTAGCAGATCACATCACAAACACAATGTGTTTGCTTTCCAACATATCCTGAATAAAATAGATGGGGATTTCTCTAGACTATTTGACTACAAATGATTGGGGACATAGTAGATTGTGTCATGTAAAAATGAAACAATATTTCTTAGGATGTCAGTGTATTTAAAACTATGTTCTGAAATCGTTTGTGTTTTCAATTCAAATATGTCGCACCAAAGATTGCAGCCATTTGCTGTGCTCCCAAGAGCTGCAAGAGGCATTGCGCTTGCCTAAAGCACAGTGCGTCCTGAAGCTTCTGCTGGGGCAATGTGGCCCTGCAGAGCTCCCAATGCAGAGCATGACTTAAAGCTGCAACTGAGCTCAATTTACATAAGGCTTTTGCACCCTCCATTCCCCTTTTAAGATTGTGGAATTATAATATGTATCAAATGAATAATGTGTAGAAAATAAATTCAAGGTTTGTGGCTGAAAGAGTCTGATCCAAAGTGTATTTGATTTCAATCAGTCAGAATCTTTCTATTGACTTCAGTTAGCTTTGGATCAGGTCCATACAGCATTCATTCAAATTACAGAATCATTGTGCTACATAGAATATAAGACAAGTCAGAGTTTGATTCACTGTAACTGTATTGTTATCAACATATATTCTGTACTGTGTATCCACCTTTAACCAAAGGTCTTAAAATTATACAGTAAAATACAAAGAGCTGCAGTAAAATTTTACAATGTGTGATGACTTTGTAGGACAAGGCAGAGTACATAAACAACTCCCTGAAGTTCTCAGTGATGTTGCCTGGAAGAAATTTTAGCATTCTCTCTTACAGAAAGAGCAGTGATTTATAGAATTATTTGGTATTTGTATAGCTCACTAATAAAATACGTTTCTTACTGGCGATTTAGTTGGAATTCAATATTAGTCTACAATGAGATGCATGCTGTATATTTTTCTCTTTATTATTTAATTAAGACATTCACCAAATCCAGTTGATAAGAGGCCATCATGTATAAGGAATCCTGGCTGACCCTGGGTATGCACATATTTTACTGTCCTCACTGCCTCCAGCCAACTTTTTCGAATAGTGTTTATAATTTTTAATATGTGCTTAAGCAGATGTAAACATTTTTTTAATGTTGCCCAATGTTTGTAATGCACTGTGTCACATTAAGTCTTGTCACTCCAAACAACACAATGATGTAACCCACTATTTGCTTTCCACTTTCAAAGGCAGAGTAATTATCCTCATTCTTCATGAGTAATAAATATTTAAGACATGCTTTACAAACTCACACCTTAAATAATAAATGTTTACCAGTTTGACCCATGATCCAAAGCTAATTAAAGTCAATGGAAAGATTCTGATTGATTGAAAGCAAAGACACTTTGGATCAGACTCTTTCAAACACAAACCTTGAAATTATTTTATATTCATGAGAGTTATATATTGTAGCAATAGATCTTTTGCTTTTATTCTGATCACCACCAGAGCAGTAATTGCCTGGAGAATTATATAATAGACTATGGTGCCTCATCAGAAGTCCCCACTTCAACAATGTAAGCAAAGAGAATGATTCAGAAAACAACTGTAAAGTCTCCTTAATAAACTAGCTCCTTTTAGTAAAATTTGCTTTGTTGAATTATTAGAAGTCTAATTGCTTCACTGGGCTTTGGATGAGGCATTAACAGCTAGATTCACAAGGAAGATATATGCACATAACTGCTACTTTAGATGTCTAAGTCCAAAATTTAGATTCTAAAACTCCCTATTCAGCTGCCACCTATACTCCTTGTAAGAACCTCCGTTTCTTAGGCATCTAAATTTCTGCTAGAGGATTTATGCACAACAGCCTCAATCTTAACACAACCAGCAGCTCAGTGCTTAACTCAAGCCTAAATCCCAGCTATTTTGCCCACTATTTTGCCCACAAGTGTGATGGTGAGCGTCTCTACCAGATTGGACCCAGCAGAAAATGGGGCATTGTCCCCCATATACCCAACTGGTTAGCGCACTCATGCAAGATGCAGAAAACTGGATTCAAATCCATGGTCTGCCTGATATGGAGCAAGGTCTTGAACTAAGGTTTTCTATATTCCAGGTGAGTATACTAACCAGTAGGCTATAGATTCTCCCTTGCCCCTTTCTCTCCCAATGAATAGTTAAGTATTTTATAAGTGGAACAGCTTCAACAGGAAAAAGTCTCTCCTTCAAATACATCACAGTCCAGTGGCCATGGCACTTACCAGTGAGGCTGGAGATCTGGCTTCTAGTTCTTGCTCCACATAAGGCAGAAGGGGAATTTGAACCTGGTCTCTGAGAGCTCTAACTGGAAGGCTATTGGTCAAAAGGGGACACCATCACTGTTATTCTTGTGAAAAGACTGACTTAGTTTAAGTATCAGTAGTGGTTTCATTGCTGTGAATCCTGAGTGGAGGGAGATGCTTCCCAGCAGGCTGAACTAAGGTTCCTAACGCCCTTTGGCAGGATGGGACTTAGGTAATATCCTTCAAGTTGACATCTACTACTGGCTAGCTGTGAGAGCTCCCTGCTCAGCTTGCTGCTTTCTGCAAATCGTTTTTTAGGCACCTATCTCTCCCCATGAATTGTTCCTTTTGATTAATAAATTCCAAGGTCAGAAGGGACCACTGTGATCACCTAGTCAGACCTTTCTAATCAGGCCATAGAACTGCCCCAATATGATTCCAATAATAATTGTATAGGGAGGCTGGGCTCCTAAAATGGGGTTCTTGATTTCATTTGGTGGCAGGAAGCCTAAAAGTTATGTTCAGCGTTGTAGTACCTAAGTCCCTCTTGTAAATCTGGTCCTAAAAGATTTGACCAAGAGAGGTAGGGGATGGGTCAAGACTTGAACTGAGGAATCCTTGCTTCCAGTCACATGCACAATCAATGCAACATCATCAGATGCAGGCATCACATGTTCATTTAATTACATAAGATAAAACATTATGGAGTGACTGCCTTACAAGCTTCTAGTTCCATTTTAGATAATGCTTTCTCAGTATTCTTCATGTATTCTCAGTACCAAGCATATGCAAACATAGTTGAATGAAATTACCTGGTGGATTTAGAGAACATGTCCGTGCATATATTCTCTTACTATTTTCCAATCCTAACTGCACTCCTACTTTATCAAGAACCTCTTCTATATTGTAACACATTGAATTTGTGTCACTCTAGTGTTTGCGTTGTTGTGAGGAAACATAGTAAAGAGCGAGGAAAATCCTCACCCAAAATATGAATCTTCAAGGTTAAGCCCATCTTTCAACCACACTGGTTGAGCGTGAAATCTGAAATAATATGTTTTCTATTCAGCTACACAACACATACCTTATACATATCAGACATAATAGATAGGTTGAATCACTACAGATCTCATTGGAACAATATGTATGGAACCGCCATTGACAGTTCCACCAAATACCTATCACAGAACAAAATTAACCACAAATATCCAAATATAATGCCTTTTGGCAGAAATTTGGCTAAAATTCATGCAAATATTCCGCTCTTTCCCAAGCCAAAACATGTACGCATGTATTCAGGCATTTCTCCGTAATTAACAGGCATGCATATTGGGTGTAAGCTTTTTATGAATATTAGTCTGAAAGAACAGTGCAAGTTTAGTTAAAAAAACAACAAAAAAAACAGAAGACAGATTTGTTATTATGCGTAATTTATTGGTAAAGTAACAAGCACTGAAATTTAGATCAGTAATTCATGATATAGCGGGTATGCAAATGCTCTGAAAACAGAACGTTTTTATTGTGAGTTATAATGATAAGTTTGAGTAATTCCACTATTAGACCAGTTAGTAAATCCCCTTTTAACAAATTGATAATTTAAACTGCAATAAGTTACTAACGCATGAAGATATTCTTCCAAGAGCTCAGAAGGAGCTTACAAATGAGGTGGCTGAGTTGCTAGCAAAAATATGCAATCTCTCATTAAAATCAACTCCTCTGCAAGAAGACTGGAAAATAGACAAGATTATACCTATTTCTAAATATGCACTAAGGATATCCCAGAGAATTATATACCAATAAGTCACACTTTGGGATCAGGTAAACAATGAAAGATAAAGTTATGAAACACATAAATAAGCATGATATGATGGAAATAAAGCACCACCCCTTTTGTAAATTCAGTCTTTTGATTTTAGACTTTTTAGAAGCACATTTCCAAAGCCTGTCAAAATGAAAGAAAAGCAACAGACAAGGTAGCCTGTCTTATCTTAACAAAATAAGTTTTCCTCTCTATTCTCTCCATTCTACCTATATACCTGAGACAGCGAGATGCTAAAGCCTGCAACTTTCATTATGGAAGGCTGGTGCTTTTAAGTCAATACTTTGTAATAATCCAGTCAGAAGACACATAATGAAGACATAACATAATGAAGACACATATGGTGAAGGCTAGATCTTCATCATCATCTTTAGACATGAAAATTATGTCTGTTTATTATTTTAAGACTTTTTGAGGAAGTGAAGAAAATAATTGATAAAGGAAAACCTAATTTCTGGTAAATCTAAAAATTGATCAACCTAATTTAATTTTTAAAGTTTTATCACAAGAAACTTTTCAGGATCCCATTTTTCAGACTTGGACATATAAAGTTAGGCAGCTAATTGGGAAGATTTTCAACGTGCATGGCACTTAGGTGCCTGTGTCTTTGAAAAATCTATCACTAAACTCCCATTCTAAACAGGTAAATGTAGATTTAAATAACAAAATCCATATTTAGCTGCAGACCACATGTGATAAATGAAGGGAGGAGGGGTGTCGCTCCCTTTTATGGACACCCAGCAGCTATAAAATCCTTCTTAGAAACTCTTCTCTAATTGTTCTACCTGTAAAGGGTTAAAAAGTCTCTTTGCTTTGCATAGGTAAAAGGAAGAGAGTGTGCACCTGGCCAAAAGATCAAATGGGAAGGCTAAAACTTTTAAAAATTGAAATAAGACTCCCCTTTTGTCTATCTGAGGGTGTTCTCCTGGGGAGAGGCAGATAGGGCAGAGCTATGCTGTAAGAATCTTGGGCCAGGTCTGAAAAAATCATCAGTATCATACCTAGAAACTACTAATGTAAAACCCTAGATATGTAAGTTGATCAGGAAATGTCTAGGACAGGGGTCGGCAACCTCTGGCACTTGACTAACCGGAATAGGCACCCTGCCGTGCCGCGACAATTTGTTTACCTGCCACATTGCCAGGTTAGGCCGATCGCCGCTCCCACTGGCCACGGTTCACCGTCCCAGGCCAATGGGGGTGGCGGGAATCTGCGGCCAGCACATCCCTCGCCCACGCCACTTCCCGCCGCCCTCATTGGCCTGTGACGGCAAACTGCGGCCAGTGGGAGTGACGATCGGCCGGATCTGGGGATGCGGCAGATAAACAAACTGGCCCGGCCTGCCAAGGTGCTTACACTGGTGAGCTGCATACCAGAAGTTGCTGACCTCTGGTCTAGGAAGATTTGCTTAGGTTTATTCCTTTTGTTTTGTTATGGCTTGTGGATTCCTCTGTGCTAACCCAGGTGCTTTTGTTTTGTTTGTAGCCTTTACGCTGGACCTCAAAAAAGCGATTCTTGGTGCTTAATTCTTGTAATTACTCTTTTAAAATCTAGCAACTGTCTGAGTTCCCAGGCATATTTTATTTTATTTATTAATAAAATTTACCTTTTTTAATAACAGAATTGGATTTTTGTGACTTAAGAGTTTTGTGAACATATTGTTTAATTAGCGGGTGGCAACAGCACTTGATGTGCCTGAGTGCGGAATTAGCCGTAACACCACAAATCAGTCATATCCCAGTTGCAGAGGCACTTACAGAATGGGCCTTCAAACAGATATGAAAAAAAAATAGTATAAACATTTCTTCTTATTCCATTGTAGATGAACACTAAGGGCAGATCTACACTTGAAACACTCCAGTCGTGCTGTAAAATGTAGTAAACACTTCAGTAAACATGCCACTATGCATCCAGGAGAAGTCTTTCTTGAGGTGGTAGCTACGTCTATGGGAGAAGCCATTCCATCAACATAGCACTATGTATACCGGGAGTTAGGTCAGTATAACTGCATTACACAGGTATTTGGAATTTCACTCCCCCTGAGTGATCCAGTTATGCTTATGTAAGTTTGTAGTGTAGACCTGGGCTAAGAGAAACATCCATGCTATGGGCCTGTGGGAGATGCAAAGCAAAAAGAGTGTATGCACTTATTTTTTCCTTTTTCAAATAGCCAGTGTTGGCCCCAGAGATGTCATAAAAAAACTTCATAGTTGATGTCAGAGGGGATTTATTTGGCTCTGTGTACATAAATAAAACTACAGACTCTTCCCCCTACGCCTCAAAATCATAAATCCAGGGTCCGTATATAGCTATTTGTACCTAGGTCATAGAACAAGTGTTGGCTAATATTTTTTTCTCAAATAGCAATGATAGCAAAATATGTTCTTTGTCAGTTTTGGTATCTACTAGGTTATTGCTCATCAGACTAGTTAGCAGAATGTACACTTAAATTGTTCTATTTTTGTTAATTCCAGATGGTAGCATCAGTTCATTGTCCTTTAGATTAACCCTGGGCGACACTCTTCCCTTGGGATTAATTGTAGCCAAGGGCAGAATTTAGCCCAGTATCTGAAGATCCTAAGAATAGTATCTTCTGCTGTCTTTCTGAAGGTATAAAAGTGAGGAAAGGAGGAAAATCTTTGAAAGCACCACTGTCTTCACTTACATTAAAACTTGCTTTTAATTCACTGCTGTCTGTACAGTGTCAGAGATACTATTATGTCTGAGAATCAATATCCTTCCATGAGACCTTTCTTAGAGTACCAATATGAAGCACAAGAATTGTGCAATAAGAAATTTGATCTGAAACTCACATGAGAAGAGAATTCTGCATGGTATTTTACTTGAAGTTTTTCCATTTTCATCCCACCTATATGAGAGACGAAGCTTAGGGTCTAGTTTACTTTGAGTATTATGTAGAGAGTATTTTCAAACCATTTTTTTATCCTTGTTTTGTTCCCAAGATGGGTCTGTTTGACTGGTCATATATTCTAGATATGTTCAGATAGAAGGTGTCTTCCTTTTCTTGCTGTCCATAAGATATATGTTTTAACATTCTAACAAATAGGAGACCTGTGTAAAACATTTGAAATATCAAATAAGAAAAATACATGGTTTTAGGTTTCATTTCAAACATGAAATCAGACCTAATTTATTGAAAGGTTTTGCTAAGGTTTACAAAACAAGAGTTTGCAAATCCACATAGAACAAAATCAAAGAAAGTGTGATGAAAAGAGATTGTGTTTCACCCAATTTTATTAAACATATTGGTTCAAATTTTGTTGTTGCAGAGGAGAATCACCAGTGAGGGAGTAAAGAAATTTAAGGAACAGTTAAATTGATGAATACTGTAGAATACTTGAGTGCTTGCAGTATTTGCTATATATATTTTTCCCAAGATGATTTTATGTTTATCTTTTTCCCTAATGGAGAACTTCATAATTTGATGATTTTCCATAAAAACATGTAAGATTTCTCATAATAAATAATTTACTAATATTATTTCAGCTCCTCTAAATAAGCATAGTTTGAATGCTGTTGGACAAGTGGTAAGAGTACATCGTTCTATCCCTAACAACTCCACTTTCTCTTTTGTCTCTCTGGGTCCTCACCCCTCCTTCTCAATAGAAAAGCACCAGGTTTAAGATGATTACAGTATCAGGTGACATGTTCACATGTCCTGTGAGACCCCACCCTCCATTCTTCCAGGGCTGGCCCACAAGTACCCAGGTAGATTTGCAGGTAAATAAACCATCTACAACCAATTGTCCTAGTCAGTGGGAACCATCAAGATTCTAAACCACCATTAATGGTCCACAGTCTGCACAATTACAATAGGACTTCAGAGTTATACTTCATATTTCTAGTTTCAGATGCAAGAATGATACATACAAAGAAATAGGATGAATACTCGGCAGATTATAAGCTTTGTAATGATACCTTACAAGAGACCTTTTGCATAAAGTATATTCTAGTTACATCATATTCACACTCATAAGCATATTTCCATAAAACATTATGGAGTGCAACGTCACACCCTCCTCCTGAATTTAGTGCCAGAGACTTGGACACTGTCAATGGCAGAGGCAGGACATTTAAAATTCTGGTTCAGCTCTGGTCATTCCCCTATCCAGCATCATTAAATACTATAGTGCTATTCATAGGGGACCTTGAAAAGTTTTGGGATCCTAGTCCCCAGGTGTCCGGAAACATGTTGAGGTGTAGTATTCCTAACAGAATGCAGATAGCAATATGTGTTACAGTGTAGGTGTCTTGGCATTAGCCACCAATGCTATGAGGTGTTGTGCCTCAGTTTCCCCTTCCACACAGCAGTGTAGGCCTTTTATGCTTTTGCTGCTCTGCCAATCTTCCAGCCTATTTACAGGTATAAGCTGAAAATCAACATGCTGGTGGGATTTTCTTCTCACCATCCCTAGCATATACAAAAGCTTTTTCCACAAATCAGGAATGTGACACATCTTCAAAGGTTTGTTATTATCATCAACTCCTTTGTCTTGGCCCATAGATAAAGTAGCAAAAAAAACAAGATTAAGAGTCAATTTATTATGGACAGACTTTGTTTACCCAGCCTGGCATGCCCAGTGTCCACTGCATTTCCCAATCCCTTCATGTGCCATGGTATGTGCTCAGACACAAATTCTCCTGCCTTTTTGGAGAAGGCTCTCAATTCAAGCATGTGCTTGAGATTTTGGCAAGGAAAGGGTGCACTGCAACCATGCCTGTCCTTGGCCCCACCCGCTTGTGAAGTTTCCCAAATGGAAAGTTTCACTTCCTCCTGCCTTGAAGAGACAGTTTTATCTCTTACAAGTGTAGCATGAACAACATATTTCAATGGAGTGCTTTGGATTGGTAAGATTCCCTCTGTCACCCCATTCTCTGTTCCCAGCAGGTCAGCTGGGTGGACTCTTCCCTCCAGGAGATCTGACCTCCAGTCTCCCCTTAAAACCTAATCCACAGGTGAGGTTTCTGACATTTCAGATGCAGATCTTTCACCCTCCTCCTCGGGAAAAGCCTTCCTACAAATGGTGGGCAACCCACCTCTCCCCGCTCACTTTCCATCTGAACTTCCCTCTCTGGGCTCCCACCCTGTGTCCTCAAAAAGGGAATGTGACCCTGATTCAGCTGTAGGCTCACAGCTACCAGCTATGATAGATCCTTCACTTGCCAGCAGAATCCGTCCTCCGCATCTTCACTCAGGTTGGGCTTGCTTCCGGCTACAGAGCCTTTAGGGTCTGTTCCCACCACAACGGTCATCAAGACCCCAACTTCCATCTCAGGGATACATGTCTCTGTTCACCCTAGAGCAGGGCCTGTTCCCTTACAAGGTGGAACATCCCCGTCCCCAGGGAGATGATCACAGGACAGGAGCTGGCTCTATCCAGCCCTTCCTGCAGGGACCTGCCTTGAGCCCCAGGGCTACAGGAACTGGTTTCGATCATCCCTGCCCCCAATGGCCCACTTTCCACTGCTACCAAGGAATTACAGAGACACTCTCCTATTTCCGCAGCAGGACGTGACTTCACCCTCCTCTCTGGGGCTTTCAGAACAAGATCTTTCTTGCTACTAAGAACCCTGCCATAGAAAAAAATTCATTCCCCAATAGAAACGGTGCAAAATTGTGTGCCACCACTGCAACAGGTAGTTCAGCCTGCAAATCAGCAGTTTCTATGTGCACCTTGGCTAAAGGTGCAAGGACTTTTTAACTGCCTACAAAATGTAATCCTGCCATTTTTCCTGCTAACAAATCCTTCTCATGGATCAGGTCCCTCCTGATCACAGAAATCTCTGCACCAGTATCCCTCCAACCTTGGAGCTCTTTGTCATTATGTTTAACAGCATGCATATGCTCCCTGCTTGGTTGTGTAGAAGCAACCTTTACAAATCCTGTGTGGTAAGAGGCAGTAGCCTGGGATAGCCCTGTGGTCTGAGAAGCAGCAGCTTCATGTGTTACCTGGTGCCTGTTCCCACTCAGCCAAGGACATTTATTCCTCAAGTGCTCAGTGGACTTACAATGCTAGCACCTTCAGGGCTCCTGTGCTTGTACAGGAGACTTGGGACGAGTAACAAGGGAATGGAGAGGTGAACGCCCAGCCTCCTTTTTCCCAGGGGTTAAATGGTGATTCTGCTTTCCACCAACCTTTTACCCCTCTGCCAGTGGTTTATGTTTAATTGCAGCTTGTGATTGCTCATAAAAGTCTGCAAACCCAGCCAATTCACCCACTGCAGCCACCTTTTTGTCCCACAAATGCTGTTTTACGTCATCACTGCACATATTCAGGAACTGTTCCTGAGTAACCAAATCACACATTTCTTCAAAGCTTGTAATGCCTTTTCCCCTCACCCACTTATCTAACAAATCATATTTAATTTACATAGGCCACATTACTTAATCCAGATCACCTCTTAATACTCCTGAATTTTACCCTGTAGGTTTCAGGTTTAATCTGGAACTGTTTTAAAACCAGTTCCTAAATTTACAGTAGTTTAAAGCATCAGCAATAGATGTCTTATTGAATATGTCCAGAGCTCTCCCAGTCAATTTAGCAACTAAAGTAGTCATTTTTTGATCCTCAGGAATCACATGGAGAGTGAACAGTTTTTCAAAGATGATGAAATATTCGGCAATATCACTTGATTTATCATATTGTGAGCATAACCGTTCCCATTTGTGGATTTTTAGGGAAGTGGAGCCAGCTGCTGAAGAGTTTTGTCTCTTGCACTCCATTACAGCCAGTTTATGCATCTGGGTCTCAATTTGGACTTGTCTCTGGGCCTCAATTTTTTTGTTATTTAAGTCTAGGATTTGCTAATGGGAAGCCTTTTCTTTGTCAACCTCCAGCTGCCTAAGTTCCAGGGCAACTTTTTGTGCTTCAATCTCTTTGTCTTTTATGTCCAGTGCTTGCTGGTGTGCAGTTTTTTGTGCTTCAATTTGATTCTGTTTCTGGGCCTCAATTTCTTTGTCTTTTAACTCCAGAGCTAGCCACCTCTCTTGTTTCTTCTCCTCTTGAGCTTGTTGCCTCTCTCTTTCCTTCTCCTCTTGAGCTAACTTGATGTGCTAACCTATGGGGTACCATAGCCCTTCTGTGTGCAGCCTCCTCTCTGGCTGACTCTTTTCCTTTTTCTATTATCTCTAGTTCTTTCATTTGCAATAATATCCGGTGCTCCCTCACCTTCTCTGTAATTTTTCTTCAGCCTAAAAAGCTCCAACTTTGCAATCGCTTCACTTCTTTTATACATTTTCCTGTTTTTCTGTTCCTACTTTCCTTTCCTGAAAGAAGTAAACAGAAAATAACAAACCAGTAACCACTTTGTGTGTTCTCTGGCCATCACACTTAAAACTCACTTAAAATCACTACCAATGTCTCAAAGCAATCAGCTGTGCACAGATCCTGCCGACAGCGCCACTGTGACGGGTTCAGTCACAGAGGACTCCTCGGAGTCCATTTTCCCTGCAATCTGAGGATTTTTGACAGGAGTGCTGGATTAAGCCCCAAGTTATCTGCATTGTATGTTCAATGAACACTTTGAAATTTAGTTTCAGTGCAATTGTCCATTTCTTTCTGCCACACCTACACTCCAGGCCCAAGGTTAATTGTTCTGCTTCCTGAACCAATTTTATAGCCCATTTCTTTACTCTTAATTTCTTGCACTGTAAAAATCTAGCTTGTTAAATATGTGTGGTCCTGATACGTGTTGACACTTCTATAAAATGCCTTCCATGATTTCCTACACTGTCTGAGGAATCTGCCCCACCTTTTCAAATCTTCATTTTAATACAATGCAACACAAAGTGTTCAAAACATTCAAACTGTCTTCACAAAATCTATGCTATCTTTTTTCCATTACATTCTTTTTTAAAAAATTCTACCAAAATGTATCCTGCCTATACCATTCCACACATCTTTTCTTACAAATAGTCCAGTACCTACCCATTGATCTTATGTCATGGAGAACGCAATGCATAAAAGAATTGACTAGCCCTCTGAAAACTCATCCTGATCAATAGGCTTGTCTCTATTGAAGATGGAGAAGATACTGGTAGTATTTTTCAACACTTCTGTTAGAAGTTTTATTTGTAATCAAGTACTTTAAAAATCACATTGCTTTCATTATGAAAAAGATTAATTCCATTTCCAAACCCCATTTCATTCTAGAACATAACAATTTCATATGTATGCTTCTTTTTATTTCTGGATTTTCTCCTCTTGTTAACATTTATGAGGAAACTCCAGATGGATTTAGGATTTGTCTACAGTCGAAGCATAATAACCTTTTAAAAAAGCATAGCACATTTACACAATATTCCATGTTCACTTAATTATACACAGATCATTCAGAGTATACATTATTATTATTATTGTTATTAATAATAATAATAATAATAATAATTAATAATCAGTGGTCAGGTTTTTAAAAGGGCTTAGCACCCAGCAACTCCCATTGTTTTCAGTGGGAGGTGTTGGGCACTAAGTACTTCTGAAAATCTGAGGCCAAGTATGTGTAATGCTGGGCCAGCAAAGGTTAAACAATCAGCAAGCGGGGTGACCTGTAAGCAACCCTTAAGGACATATCAAAAGAGTATTGCAATGGTAGACAGAACCGTTTTTCATAGATAGTTAGCAAAGACTAGAATTTTTAACCTGTTTGCGTGTATTGTTAGAGAATCAAAGAGTACATGCTAAATGTCTATGTATAGCTGCATCCTGCTAGGAATCTAGCAATGTGATCTAATTAGCTTATAGATGATAAATCCTGTTCCTATTTTATAAAGTTTTGTTGTTGTATTCTATTGGCTTGGAGATCAAAAGGAGATATTATCATTTAGTTGGGACATGCTGTGTAATAATATTATTGTCCATAATATCTCCTTGAAGCTTGTAACTCTACAAAGTAAACCACCTGCAAACTTCCTTGATAGTTTGAATGGCTATTGCTAAAGGTATTTTCTGAGAAAGGACCCATTGAATAGAGATCACAAACTGTTGGCTCGCTTTTCATCAAAGCCCATGTGGTGGAGTCACCTGTCAACACTCAGCCTGCTTCAACTAAAAAGGAAGCTTTGGGCCTGACCCTGTCTCATAAGCCTCTTTCCCAAATCTGGACCTTAGCGTCCAAAATGTGGGTGCCTAGCATGAACCTCCTAGTTCATCACTATCATAAGCCTAACTCCCAAATCTGGACCTTAGCGTCCAAAATGTGGGTGCCTAGCATGAACCTCCAAGCTTAATTACCAGCTTGGATCTTATCTCGCTGCCACCAGACAGGAATTACAGCTCCTGCCTCGCGCTGGTCCCCCAAACTTTCCTTGGAGGGACCCCAAGACTCAGAGACTCTGAGTCTCACAACACAGGGAAATACCCCACTTCCCTTCCCCCTCTCTCTCTCCCACCCAGACTTTCCTCTCTGGGCTAACCTGAGAGTACTGATGCAATCTCTTTACATCACAATACCAAGAAGCAGGTCTCCTGTCTTCCAGAAAGAGACAAACCCAAAGACAAGGAAACAGAAAAGATTCTATCTCTCTTTCCCCCGTAGCTTCTTCCCGCCCTGGGACACTAGGAGAGTTAAACACAGAGAGCAGCTTTTCCCCTCCCCCCAGTCTTTCCTTTCTCCCACAAATTCCCTGGTGCTGCAGAGGTTTACCCTCCGTAGATCTGATACAAAGACAATTCCCTCCCCTTCGTTCCTTAGCCTACCCAGAGAGAAAAAACTCAAACAAGTCTTAAAAAGAAAGCTTTATATAAAAAGAAAGAAAAAACACATGAACATCTGATCTCTGCATAAAGTGACAATACAGGGCTATTGCTTATAAGAAAAATATGAATAAACAGTCTGATTCAAAAAGATATCCAATTTGAAACATTCCAGCAAGCTACACACATGTAAATACAACCAAAACAACATAAAAGCCTATATTGTTTTTCTACCTGTACTTACAATTTGGAAACAGAAGATTAGAAGATAGAAAGAACTTTCTCATAGCTGAGAGACAGAAAAAAAGACTCAGACCCCAAACATTCCCTCCTTGACTTTGAAAAATCCAGTTTCCTGATTGGTCCTCTGGTCAGGTGTTTGGTTCCCTTTGTTATCCCTTTACAGGTAAAAGAAACATTAACCCTTAGCTATCTATTTATGACACCCTGCCATCTCAGGGAAGATCTAAGCCATAAGATTGAGGTGTCCTGGTAGATACCTGGATTACCCTGGAATTTTCATGGAGAAACTCTAATAGACTCAACTCAATGAGTTGATTTCAGAAAGCAGTGATGCTGCTGATTTGTAAAAGACTAATTTATATAGACATCTGGTCTAACTATATGTTGACACCTGGATTACCCTGGAATTTGCAAGGAGAAACTCTAATAAACTCAGCCCAATGAGCTGATTCTAGAAAGACTTTTAAGTTCTTACCTAAGGCCTTTATACACGGTTGTGTGTATATTGATCTCTTAACCATATATAACTCTTTTCCATTTTTATTAATAAATCTGATATTTATTTATTAAGGATTGGCTTTAAGAATCTATTTGGGTAGGATCTGAAATATTCATTGACCTGGGGAATAACGTGTCTGATTTTTGGGGTTGGAATAACTTGATTTATGGTGAATAGGTTTTTAATAACCTACTGGTTTGGTGAATCTAATTATTGAATAAACAACCAATTTTTGAGATTGTCTGTTCTATATCTTGCAGTCTGCATTGAGTGATGGATTCTCAGTGTGGTCCATCAAGGCACCTGAGTCCCAATATAATTTTATTATTGTACTCCAGCAGTTCTCAAACTGGGTGTCACGACCCCAATGTAGGTCATGACTCCATTTTAATGAGGTTGCCGGTGCTGGATTAGACTTACTGGGGCCAAGGGCCAAAGTTCAAGCTCGAAGGGTTCTTCCTTGGGTGGAGGGGCTCAGGTTACCGGCCCCCTACCTGGGGTAGCCTGGGGTAGTGGGTCTTTGACTTTGCCCCCAACCAATGTGGTGGGGTTTGAGTGGGCTCAGGCTTCAGTTCCCTCTCCTGGGGTCCTGTAGTAATTTTTGTTGTCATAAGTGGGTCGTGGTGCAATGAAGTCTGAGAATCCCAATGTACTCTATACTGTTAACAGCAAATTTTAGACACTGGAACAAAGAAAATTCCAAGTACTTTTGTGCAAACTCAACTCAGGGTTTATCTGGACAGGGATACTCAAGGAAATTAACTAAAGATGTTCATTTCAATTGGATTAATTAAACTCCATTAACCCCTGCATGGACACTCTCATTCAGAATTAAAGTGACTTTAATTCAGTTTGGAAGTGTCCATACAGGGAGTGTATACAGTTTAACTAATTCACCTGAAATGCTCATCTTTAGTTAATGAGGATTATTTTTCCACAAGTTCACAAATATACCAGTGCACAATGCACATGCACAAAATCAGATTTTGCACATGCCCACAGCCTAGCTATATGTGCACACAGACCTCCACTTGTGCTCACATATCTGGGTATTTGCATATCTAAGCTGGGCATGTGCAAAAAAAAATAGATTCGTATAATTATCAACTGACTCATAAGTATTTATACTGAGAAAAATATTGTCTGCATACACCTTTGAACTTACAGAAGAGTGATAAGTTTCCTGCAGAGATAGTTGTATCTGTGAGATTCTACAGGGAAATAAGTGGCATTCCTGAACGTGAGGTATACTGCATGTTGTTTTGATCTGGCAGATTACTATCCAACTCCTTCATTGCAAGGGAGCTTCCATCTGCATTACGTGCAATAGGCTATGCATTTCAGTGGTGTAAGGGTATCAACCTGAGTATCTTTTTTGTATTTTCAGAGAGACTCATTAAAGCAGAGGATTCAATCCAATGACAAAAATGGCTTTGGGCAAGAAACTTCACACATTTTGTGACGATTCATCTAGCTAAGAAACAACTTATTCCTATTTATTCAGATGGAAAGGAACATCCTTTCCCATTACAGCACTGGGGAGAAACATACTGAAAAACTTGACAGAATACGTTGCATTTGGTGGCAACCTGCTGGACAAAATAGCTATGGGCTATTTGATTGTGTTGAAACTTGATTAGTCTGAGATTCATATAAGGATATGACACTGATCAAATAACTTGTGGTTTTAAAACATTTTTTCCAGAGACTTAATTATACGCACTTGTCACCAGTGATTAAAGTAAAGGAAGATAGATGGGCGGAGAGGGGGACCTGAAGAGAGAACTGACTAATTCTGATTGTTGTTTTCACAAGTTTTCATGTTATTTGATCCTGCAGCTTTGCATTAACATGTGGTGAGAAGATGGAGCAAGACGAAAAGAATGGGGAGAAGAGAAAAATGCAAACAAAAAATGTCCCCAGGCATGTCCATAGCAGACAAATGAGAAACAGCATGCATTTGTGTGTGCATGTGCACACTCTCTCTCTCCACCCCCAAAATTACAGGCCTACATAACTACTGAAAAGAATGGCATCACTTTTCTTCACTTTGTTGGATCAGAAGCAGTTTAGCACAGCAACTTCAGAACAGTTTAATGTATTCTTTAGTCTCTTCCCCACCTCGGCACAATCAAGTTCCTCATATTTCCTTCTTCATTAACTCAATTTATGCAATGTTGCCCTTATGTCTTTGTGATTCTCCACAGTTGGGGATAGGCACTTTCATTTATTATTGTTTTATAACATCCCTTTGATTTAGGGTTCCTACTATCTCTATGTTAAGGAAGCTATATAATAATAAAGGGCAGCATCTTTTGGCAGGAAGAGGAAATAGAGGTTTTTTCTCTCCACAAAACAGCATGCAGAAGCAAGGCAGGATGACAAGATACTGACCTGAAATAACTAAGAAAAAACGCAGTAGAAAAAAATAAGATGCATTCTTTCAATTATGAATAAGTAAATATGTAAGAATCATCTTTGGTTCTACAATTTCACCAGGAAGTCTTCTTCATTAATTTAATACTTGCCTAGGGATTTCCATGTAAACAAAATATTAGGATCCTAAGAAAAGCTTGGTAAAACAGCTGCTGCTGCTGATAGCAGAAAACTGGAGATAATGATGGAAAACAAGGAGCTGAAGTTAACAAATGTTATCACCCATGAAACAAACAATGTTCCTGTAAATTTGGGGAAATCTCATTATGTGTTTAAATTTCTGCATAGCAAGCAATCCAACATCATGAAAAGCAATTGCATTTGTCACATTATTCACAATGCAGTGAAGCATGCATGTAAACATCTGTCCTATGATGTGAATACGCTAGTTATTAAGGTTTTTAATGAATTTTCATCTTCAGCAAAAAATCCAGAAGGCATATACCATAATTTGAGTGGGTATATTATAGAATATGCAACTCTTTTGTATTTTGTTTCTAGAAGATGGCATTTTCCCCCAGTTTACCATACTATTATTTCTTTTTAAAATATGCTTCCTTCCCATCTCAAGCAAGGTCTGTTGTACATGAAACATTATCCTACACTTTAATCCAAACTGCAGATGATATATTACTTTCTTTTTAACCACAGACCCCATTTTATCACTGCCATCGCCAGACCTAGCAAGTTATTAATTATTTATTATTTGTATTGCAGGCTCACACAGAGATTGCAGTCATGGATTCAGGTGTTTTTTGCTCAAGGGGCTATGAAAACACCTCAGAAAGAGACTGTGAGCTGTGTGGGACAATGACAGTCTAAATAAACTAGTACTGTTTCAAGTGTAAAAGGGAGGGCTTTGAGCTCTACCAGAGGAATAATCTGTCTCAATTACTGTGACAAACCTGGTTTAAGTAAGCCTGGGTTTAATTTTTAGTGGCAGTTTCTGTCCTAAAGCACTGAGGGTGAAATTATCTCCTGTGGAAAGGGTCAACACAGGGAGTGTATACCATTTAAGTTTTACTTTAGCCTTGTGCGAAAGTATGAAGGGATGATTTCAGACACACACACACACACACACCACAATTTAATTGGACCACATACAGACGAAGATGTAGGATAGGATGCAACAAACAGTGAATGAGCTGAGAAGTTTAGCTTTCATCATTAAAGTGACATTTTGTGGTTTGGATCCAGCCTCAAATGCTCACTCAAATAAATAATATACCTTAACACAAACTGGCATTTGCATGCATATATAGCTAACTACCTGATCTGCGCAGACCTGCTGATCTTTGCAACCCTTAAATCCACTACTGTTCTCTCAGTTCCATTTAAATCAAAAGGGTAGCCCTGATATAACACAGCAGAATATGGCCCATAGACTATTGCCTCCTTCTGGTTTCACTTTACTATAATTTTGTAATAAACTTCTCTCTTGTGTGTGTTTTTTCTACTACAGCAGACCAAAAGATAAATCTCCAGTTAGATGGTAAAATGTACCTTAGCTGTTGAAATAGATCATATTAATTTTTGGACTGAAGGTCAATATGATATATTAAAATAGCATAAAAGGATTGATAATTAGTTTGTTGATGGTTGATATTTAATTCCTAGAAGACATTCAGTATAATGTCAAGTAATATGAAACCATAAGACCCACATTGAACTGAATTATTAATTGTCGTCAGGATGTTGGTCCCATTTCCTCAGACTGTGCAGTTGTTTCCTAATTATAGCAATTCCAGCTAATATTTGAGCTTACTACAAAATGAGAAAAGACAGAAATAAACCCATCATTAATTTGAGTGTCCTGAATCCAACTAATATAAAATGAGATTTCTCTTATTAAACTCTGTGTATGTGCATACATTATGTGAATTTTGAATGATTGCCCTGCCCATAGTGATAACAATGTGGTTATAAAGATAATGCATATCCTAAAACAATGTACCAATGACAACTTTATCAAGAGCACTGACATGATTTAAATAACTTAGATATAATATACATGTAACCCTTCTGCCCCTCTGAGTTGGCAGCAACAAGGACCGGGTTCAGTATCCAGGGGTTCCATTTCAGTAACACAATGCATAACCAGCTCGAGTCCCCACCCAGTGACCTGGGACACTTATATATCACACCCTCCTGGGCGCCTCTAGGAGGCAATACTTCCCCTCTCGCAAGCACGGAGTCTGAGTGTAGCAAAATCTTTTTAATAAAGGAAGGAATCAGTGCGGCATCCCATTGGAGAAACACCACAAACAGAGTTATAACACAAACCATAAACAAAAACCCACCCCCAAGTACATTTGGCAATTCCTTTTCCCTTAGGTCTTGAGTCCAATCACTCAAAGTCCAACAACCAAAAGTCTCTGGTCAATGCCACCCAGAATTCAAGAGTCTATCTGTAGAGGTCCCTCCCCCAGCCTGGGTGAAGGGTACCTTACGTGGTCCAGGGCAACTCCCTGCCTCTCCGTGGGTTCTGCTTCTGCCTTTTCATGAACTGCTTCGCCTTACCAGACGCGCTCCACTCTGCTCCTCCAGGCCCTCACAAATTGCTCCACTCCACAGCAGCCCGTGAGCTGCTCCAGTTGTCCTGCAAACTGCTCGGCTCTGCTCGCTCTGTGGGCTGCTCACCCTCTCACAGCTACTCCGCTCTGCCAGCCGCTCCGCTCCACCAGCTGTCCCATGGTACGCTCCAGCCATCCCTACAAACTGCTCCACTCCGCCAGCCACTCTGTTCCACAGTATAGCTTCAGGCTTCCCCACTAGTTAGCACAGTACTCAGTGCTCCCAGCTCAGTAATTTCAGCTCTTAGTGATCTCAGCACATAGTAGGGGAGCCTCAGTGCTAGTGCTCCATTAGCTCAAAGTGAGTTCAGCTCAGCAACCTGCATCTAGATTCTTAAGGGAATAAAAAAAATCAACTCTGACATCCCACAGTGGAGAAAGGAGGAGGTGGAACTGATGCTTCTGGCTCCACAAGGAGCCTGCACCACCAGGCACAAATACCTGTCCCTAAACTCTCTCAATTCACTGGGTTTTGGAACCCACGTCCCTTGTCTAGCAAGTGTCATTTAATTTATATTGAGACATTTCTGTTATAAAGCAGTCTCGTAGTTCCTCATTCACGTAATCAGGTGGCAACACTTTGTTTATCCTCTCCAATAATGAAGAAATTGGGGATCCCAGAAATGTCAAAATAACCATTCCCAGGCTCCTTGCTGGCTGTGCCTATGCAAATATTTGAGACTTCACATTCCCGACATTCTTTCCACTCTTCCCATAATTCACCACCAGATGTCAGGGTACAGCTCATCCTGACTCTGCTTACACAAAGTATCTATGGAAGTGTAACATAACTTGTATTAAAATCCATACTCAGATACTCTTTGTATAATAGTGGACTGCAGATCATTTCCAGCATATATTTGCAACTATGCATATTTAAATCCACTGAGAAACCAACAGCCAAATCTACAGTTAGTTCTTAATTTTAATTTTTTCCTGCCTAAGATTCATCTAACATTATTTTTTCATACCCCCGCCCGCCTCCAACAAAGTGATGAAAATTGCTGTCTCTTTATTCAGTCTTTCAGCTCTTATTCAAACCTCTCCTTTTTGCAGTAATCACATCTAACTGATTTACCATGTTTGCATTCCTGACTGTGCTGAGTCCAATGCTCCCCGCACCTCATGTCTTTACTTCTCACATTGCTGAATTCCTAACATCAATCTTCATTCCTTATATCCTGATTCAGCGTTATCACTAAGTTGTTCAGTCCTGTCTATAGTTTTCCCTTTGATGCATGTACGCTAAAGGTGCAATACTTTTCCTTCAAATTTTGCAATGTATTGCATTTTTTATTGGATTTTTTTTTATGGAATTCTATTCTATTCAGATGCTTATGCTACCCTCCTCCTAATAGAATCTGAGCACCTTCCACACATTAAGCAGTGTGACTATCATCGGGCATGTGTGGTTCTGTGTTTCTCCCTAGGGGGAAAATATGTGCATTTTAATAAATATGTATTAATATATGTCTGCTGTGATAAGCAATTTTATTGTTGAAGGCAACCATTTTATTTTTTGAAATGGAAAATATTAAGATCTGAGGTGGTTTTTGGATACTGTAGGAGTGCATTCTAGAGTCATTTGGAAGCTTGCCTGATTTCTTTTATCCTGATTAGAATTTCAGAGTTGCACTCAGAGGTTCCAATCTGGATCTTCTCTTGCTAATATTTCTTTCAAGAGTTATCTGTATAAGAAGGCTTAGATTTATTCTGTTCAAATATGTTAAAGCAGAAGACAAGACAAAATCATAAGAAGTCCTGCCTTGAAGAGCTCAGTATGTAGGACATCAACCTCTCAAACATTTATTCATGTGAGTAGCCCTATTGGCTAGAGCTGGATGAATAACTGATATTTTTTTGCTTCACCAGCAATTTCAAAAAGATACAGATATATCAGTTTGAGTCAAATAGAAACAGATTTGAGGGGGAGTATTGTCAGTGATTTCCAGAAGTCAACAAAACATCCATTTGGGGTTTGATGAAACCTTTATTTTGACCTGAAACAAAATGTTTTGTTTCATTTCTGGGCATCTTTTTATTAAAGCAAATAAGTGAAAGACTATATTCACAAAGATAAAGAATAAGGAGCAACCCCTCCCTTGATGCTCTAGTCATTGGGCACCAGCCTGGATGCCCAACTTGAAATTCCTACTCTGAGGCAAATCTTCCCCCTATTATGTAGGGCTTAACCACAAGGCTATAGGGTATGCAAAGTGTAGAGCTTTTACTCTCTCTCTCTTGTTGAAGCTGTTCCACTTTATATAAAATACTTGAATACTCATTTGGCCAGAGGAAACTTACATGCAAAAGACTCCATAGCTCTGTGGTTAGGGCACTCAGAAAAAGAAAGACCTAAGTTCAAGTCATTGTTCTGGTATGGGGATTCCATTATCTGTCATCCACATCCCAAGTGATTACCCTTATAGCACATTGAGTATAAAGATCATCAGCACCACCTGCTATTTTCTAAATGGAACCTGTAACCCTTTCTAAATCGAGCCTGGAATACCTCCTTCCCCATCATCCAACACTATTCATGAACAGCGGGAATTTTCAGAATAATTTCAATTGACCCAAAGCAGCATTTTTCAGCAAATATACTATTCCTTCTGTTGAGTTATGTGTAATTACAGATATAAGCCTGAGGAGGATGGAGGGCCCCATCTATCAGCCTGACATGGTATCCCTGGAGGTATGCTGCCTGCCAGAGGCCCATATCCGAGATATTATGGAGGGACTGTCAAGGATCATCCAGTCCTCTGACTACTGCCTCATGCTACTCAGCCATATGGACAGTAAAGGTATTGTAAGGTATGACCCTGAGCATATCATAAGTTACTGCAGGGCTTTGAGAGTGAAGGAGTTGGGGGTGCAGGTGGGTTCTCTTTCATCTTTCCAGTCAAGGGTAGGGTCACAGGCAGAGACAGATGCATCCTGGAGATGAATGCCTATCTGCAAGGATAATGTCACCAGGAGAGCTTTGACTTTCTTGACAATGGGATGCTGTTCTGGGAAGAAGGACTGCTAAGCAAAGATGAGATCCACCTATTGAGGAAAGAGAAGAGCATATTTAGATAAAACTGGCTAACATCATGAGAGGGCTTTAACATAGGTTTAATGGGGGCAGGTAACAAAATCCCACAATGTCATAAACAGATGGTTAAGAGTTAATGCCTCTTTTACCTGTAAAGGGTTAAAAAGTTCACCTAGCCTAGCTAACACCTGACCAGAGGAACTAATGGGGGAACAAGATGTTTGAAAAGGAAGGGGGGAAGTTTTTCCTTTGTTTAGAGTTTCAGTTTCAGCCAGAGTGAAAAAGATCAAGGAACCAGCCTCTTATCAGTGTAGTCAGTTTTAGAAAGGAATAAATAGGTTTATGTTTGTTTCTTTGTAACCTGTCTCATGCAAATAGAGGTAGAATCAAATTGGGCATTTGGGTATTATTTTTTTTATGTGTAACGAAAATTGTGCTCGGGTAACATCCTCTGTGTTTGAAATCTGTTGTCTGTGAGAGTAGCTGGTATGCTAATTGCTCCCAAAGGGTTTTCTTTAACCTTTCTTTTCTTTAATTAAAAGCCTTCTTTCTTAATATCTGATTGATTTTCCTTGTTTTTAGATCCAAAGGGATTGGACCTGGACTCACCAGAGATTGGTGGGAGAAAGGAGAGGGAGATGGTTAATTTCTCCTTGTTTTAAGATCCAAGGGATTGGATCTGGACTCACCAGGGAACTGGTGAACATGTCTCTCAAGTCTACCCAGGGAGGGGAAGGTTTTGGAGGGAAGGGAGTGATCCAGACACTGAAATTCTGGATGGTAGCAGTGGTACCAGATCTAAGCTAGTAATTAAGCTTAGAAGTGTTCATGCAGGTCCCCACATCTGTACCCTAAAGTTCAGAGAGGGAAAGGAACGTTGACACACAGGTAAGTCCAAAACATGGAGAACTGGGATAAAGATTGAAATCTGGGGGGAGCATGGGCTGTTATAGGAGGGATAAGGAAGATATGAGAAAAAGCATGGGGAGAAATCAAATTAGTATCTTAGGTAACTATATACTAACGTGAGAAGTATGGGAATAAGCGGAAATGCTAGTGAGATAATATGCATGACTGGAATATTGGTACAGAAGGATAAAGCTTGCTCAGGAAGGACAGTCAAGGGAAAAGGGAGATGGTATTGCCTTATATGTTAAAAATGTATACACTTGGACCACGGTTAAGATGGAAATAGAAGACGCACATGTTGAAACTTTCTGGGTAAGGATAAAAGGGGTAAAAAATAAAGCTGATGTCATGGTAGGGATCTACTACAGTCCACTCAATCAGGAAGAAGAGGTGGGTGAAGCTTTTTTCAACAACTAACAAAATCATCCGAAGCACAGGTCTTGATGGTGATGAGGGACTTTAACTACCCAGACATCTGTTGGAAAAACAACACAGCAGAGCACAGATTATCCAACAAGTTCTTGTAATGTATTGGAAACTATTTTTTTTTATTTCAGAAGGTGAAGAAAGCTACTGGAGAAGATACTGTCTAGATTTGATTTTGACAATTAGGGAGGAACTGGCTGAGAATTTGAAAGTGGAAAGCAGCTTGGGTGAAAGTGATCATGAAGTGGAAGAGTTCACGATTCTAAGGAATGGTAGGAAGGAAAACAGCACAATATAGATAATAGATTTCAAGAAGGCAGACTTTGGAAAACTCAGAGAGCTGGTAAGTAAGATCCCATGGGAGGCAAGAGGAAAAACAAGTCAAGAGAATTACCAGTTTTTCAAAGACACGTTACTAAGGGTGCAAAAGCAAACTCTCCTACTGCATAAAAAAGCTAGAAAGTATGGCAAGGGACCACCTGGCTTAACCAAGACATCTTCAATCATCTGAAACTCAAAAAAGAGTCCTAGAAAAAGTGGAAACTATGTCAAATTACAAAGGATGAATATAAAAAATAACATATGTAGGGACAAAATTAGAAAGGCCAAGGTGCAAAATGAGATTAAACTAGCTAGAGGCATAAAGGATATAAAGGAAATGTTCTACAAATGCATTATAAGCTAGAAGAAGACCAAGGATAGGGTAGGCCCATTACTTAAAGAGGTGGAACAACAATAGCAGAAAATGTGGAAATGACAGAAGTGCTAAATGACTTTATTTCAGTTTTCACCAAAAAGGTTAGTAGTGACTGGACATCTAACATAGCAGTGAAAAGGAGGCAAGCTAAAATAGGGAAAGAATAAAATACAAATTACTTAGAAAAGTTAGGTTCCTTCAAGTCACTGGGGCCTGATGAAATGCATCCTAGAATACTCAAGGAGCTGACTGAGGAGGTATCTGAGTCATTAGTGATTATCTTTGAAAAGTCATGGAAGATGAGAGAGATTGCAGAGGCCTGGAAATTATCAAATATCTATAAAAAATCTATAAAAAAGGAAATAAGGTCAACCTGCGGAATTACAGACCAGTCAGCTTAACTTCAGTACCTGGAAAGATAAATGAGCAAATAATTAAGCAACTAATTTACAAACACCTGGAATATAAGATGATAAGAACAGTCAGCATGGATTTGTCAAGAAGAAATCTATCAGACCAACCTAATAGCTTTATTTGACAGGGTAACAAGCCTTATGGATAGGTAGGAAGCAGTAGATGTAGTATATATTGACATTAGTAAGGCTTTTGATACTGTCTAGTATGAACTTCTTATAAACTAAGTGGGGAAATACGACCTAGATGGAGCTACCATAAGACGTGTGCATAATTGGTTAGAAAACCATTCCTAGAGAGTACTTATCAGTGGTTCAGAGTGAAGCTCAAAAGGCATATCGAGTGGCGTCCCATAGGGATCAGTTCCAGGTCTGGTTCTGTTCAATATCCTCAACTTTGATTTAGATCATAGCATAGAGCACACTTATAAATTTTGCAGACAATGGCAAGCTGGGATGGGTTGCAAGGGTTTTGGAGGGTATGATTATAATTCAAAATGAACTTGACAAACTGGAGAAATGGTCTGAAGGAAATAGGGTGAAATTCAATATGGACAAATGCAAAGTACTCCACTTAGGTCTTGTCTTTACTACTCTCCCATCAACATAATTACTCCATCTCAATGAGAGGTGGAAGCTATGTCTCCAGATGACCTCGTGTGGTGCAAGCACTGCTTTAAGTCAATCTAAATTATATGTCACTCTGAGGTATGGGGTTTTTCACAACCCTGAGTGCTCTAAGTTATATCAACTTAGACAGAAGTGTAGACAAGCCCTTAAGAAGGAACAATCAGTTGCACACATACAAAATGGGAAATGTCTGCATAGGAAGGAGGACTGCAGAAAGGGATCAGGAGTCATAATGGATCACAAGCTAAATATGAATCAACAGTGTAACACTGTTGGAAAAAAAAGCAAATATTATTCTGGGATGTATCAGCAGTGGTACTGTAAGTAAGACATGAGTAGTAATTCTTTCTCTCTACTCCACACTGATTAGGCCTTAGCTGGAGTATTGTGTCCAGTTCTAGGTGCCACATTTCAGGGAAGATATGGACAAATTGGAGAAAGTCCAGAGAAGAGCAACAAAAATGATTAAAGGTCTAAAAAACATGACCCGTGAGAGAAGATAAAAAAATTGAGTTTATTTGGTATGGAGAAGAGACGACTGAGAGGGGACATGATAACAGTTTTCAAGTACATAAAAGATTGTTAGAAGAAGAAAGAGAAAAATTATTCTCCTTAACCACTGAGGATAGGACAAGAAGCAAGGGGGTTAAATTGCAGCAAGGGCGGTTTAGTTTGGACATTAGAAAAAACTTCATTACTGTCGGGGTGGTTAAGCACTAGAATAAATTGCCCATGAAGATAGTGGAATCTCCATCACTGGAAATTTTTAAGAGCAGGTTAGACCATCACCTGTCAGGGATTGTCTAGATAATACTTAATCCTGCCATAAGTGCAGGGGACTGGACTAGACGATATCTCGAGTTCCCTTCCAGTCCTACAATTCTATGTGGATGTAGAGTTACTGATACGCGCACATGTGGAGGATGTGTGTCAGATCATGTTCCCAAATATGTCTCCCTCACATCTCAAAGCTGACTGAATTGGCTTCCTGAAGATTCTCCATGCATAGGCTAATGTTCAGGTGCTATAAAATCTATGTCTCTATGCAACCCCATCACAACATTTCTACTCCCTCTCCATCATGCAGATTAGGTTTGATGTATGCTCACTAATCCCCTGCTGGTGCAACAGCCCCTAGGGCAATGGTATCAGCTGGTACAACTCAGAGCAGCATATACAATTCTATAGCATGGATATAATTCACCTATTACATTATATAGGATAGTCCAGGGGAAAAAAGCTATGTAGAAAAAGGTTGAAATTCTATATTTTATTCTATTGAGCTTTTCAATAAGGGATTTGCAACTGTAGGGCTCTCCTCTTGAATCCTCTTTGTGCCTCCTGAGTAGAATTTTCTACAAACAAGAAGTTCCTAAATGTCACTTCTAATCTCAGGGTCTGTCAGAAGCTACTCAGACTTTGAAGTGCATGATTCCATCTTGCTCTCACTGAAGTCCATGGGAGTTTTGTCACTGATGTCAAATGGAGATGGCTAAGGTCTATATACTATATGCTATTATGAAGTAGCTGTCTATTAAAAAATATTTAATATGCATAGCATAAAACTTTTGAAGATCTGGAGATCAAAGCTACAAAAATGAGAGGCTCCTGCTAACGTAGATATAACATAATTCTTTGCACAAGGAAAATCGTAGCAGTAATGGTTTTATTGTAGGAACAGAAGTACCCATAGAGTACATTTAGCTCACTAAGTTAAGAAGTCTCACATTAACTGCAAGAGAAAGTATTCCCTTCATCTCCCAAAACTCTCTAGTGTGATATTCTACTTGACAAGGAAGTGAATGAAATAAAAGAATTACACTAGCTCTGCTTACTGAAGCATGATATTTTGAAAGATTCATGTGGAAGTTAAACTGTACATGAACAATTAAGGAAGAAAGCATGCAGATGTTCCAGAGCTTTAGATTTTTCTCTCTCATAGCTTTTCAAATCAGTCAGAAAATTGTCTCTGTTTCTTGCAGTGAGTACGTTATACTGTTAACAGCAATTCCTTACTGAAGGCTTTGGTGTTTGACATTGTTTAACCAAGCTCAGAACCATTGTTATAGGCTGGATGCCAGTCCAATGGTATGGAAAACTGTGCTACTAGCAGAAGGGACCAGATATTAAATAAAGACTCAGAGGGCTCTGAGCTGTGAAGTCTGAGTGAGAATGGAGTCTTTGACATCCTGAGAAAGGATGGAAGGAACATTGCTCTTAATGTATATCCTCCACTACTGAATCACACCAGATGTTTCTGGTAGCAGTTGCAGAGAAGTAACTGCAAAAAGTAGTTCCAAAAGTAGTATCTCTTATGGAGGGAATTGCTTGGTGGTGGCACATAAATAAAGCATTTGAGTAGTAATTTACAATTATTTGCTTCTATTGTAACTTTTAAACACAAATTTTGACCCTTTTTCTATATTTCAAAGTTACACCTTTCACTTCTATGTATTTCTTAATTTCAAGCTACTGCAGTATCTAAATGACAATAGCCAACATTTATACGAGAATAGTTATGGCCTGTAATGGACAATACAGCTAGGTTTCCTACATTCTTTCAGTGTATTACATCATGAGGAGGAAAAAAATACATGAAATAAGAAAAAAGAATCCAGCTGGATCTGATGTTGGTATAAATTTCTATGCACGGTGGAATTCTCTGATATATCATCATCTGCTTTTTCAATGCAGCCATCAATGTGTTGTAAGTGCCATTATAGAAATCAAAAAGTACCTCAACAATATAAAAGTATCCTAGTAGTAAGAAAAAGGGAAGAGGAATTACAACTACTGAATTGCATTTGTAGGTAATAAAAGTGTAAGATTAGAAGACATCTGAGAACTCAGATTCATTTTTTAAGAACAAGGACCGAGATTTGTTCAGTTTCATGCCTACAATTGAGCCTGTAATTACCATAATTTCTCAAACACCACTTCAAAATGCAGCCCATTTAGACATTTAATACATTCATTTGTGTATACAATTGTAGGAACTTCATGAAAAGATATAGGTGCACAACTGCACATATTTTGTATTAAGACATCAGGTCTTGTTTCAAAAAGTGACCCTGACTCAGTTTTGTGAGGAAATAGTTTCTGTTTGTGCCTATGACTAATACTCAGAATCTCAAGTTAACTTCCATTAAGAGCTAGGGAGGAGTTTAGGGAAACCATTTGCAAAACATAGAAAAAATGGTTCAGTTTTAACTGCAGATTCTGCAGTACAAGGCTGTTCCTAACTTATTTGAATGTTAAATGATTTTAATTTGTATATATTTATCTAGAAAGAAAATATGCAAAAATAATGTCATGGCAATGTTGACATCAGTGGGATTGGTTGGCACTTTTTTTCAATTAGTTTTCACACCAGCTCTGTCAGTGGGCAGAAAAAAATGGTAAAATTCAGAACAACATACCCTATTTTTCAACCACTTCTAGATATAACAGAATAATGTCAGGAAATGCAAAAGCTGAAGTTCCCATAGTAACGTTAACTCACCCACAAGCAGCAATAAAACCTTTATAGCACCTCATCACACTATGTATTTTATTTATGCCACGCACTATGTTCTTCGGTTTTAATCTGTTTCTAGTCTCCTTCCACTACTTCCGCTTTGAGTTACACTAGTTGCTATGAAACAACCAGCACCCACAAGGGCAGTATAAAATCCATTTATATAACATTTTGAAGTGTATGCTCTGGTGCATAAAATTTCAAAAGAAAAAAATAATCAGTGATTAATACTGTAACCTCAGCAAAAAAACATTTAAAAAAGGAATAGACATTTTAGGAGTATCCACGTGTAATGTGGTGCTTGAGGTGCATCCCAAGCCAATGATTGGCCTGTAGAGATCAGAGTAGAGATACAAGAAGCTGGCAAGAGTTATTTCTTTAGCTCAAGTGGTAGAGGCTTATGCTATTAACACTAGATGGCCTTGATTCAATCCCTAGTGATGACAGTGTCACAGTTCTTAGCAAGTGCCTCCATCCAGGCACTCACCACGACTGCAATCCAAGCCTCTGCTGCTCTGGATTTGCTGTGTTTTAAGCCCCTGCAGCCTAAGCAAAGTCCAACCATTGTCCCACTATTAGGGTCCCTATGCATACTCTTAAGGGGCAGACCTTCCGAGAGCTGAAACTCTCTGTCCAATTGCCTAATCCTTCTGGGTGCAAGAGGGGCCCCTCAGATTCCATTCTATTGAATCATACTCCCCTCCCAGAACTCCATCCCAAAGGTATGAAGCTGCTGATTTCCAGTTTCACTATCTCAATGGCATGAAGCACTTAGTACACTAACACACTTTGCACAGAGTCTAACACGTTTATGCTCTTTTATTTAAATAATGTAAAGTGTAGGGAAAGTAGAGAGCATATAGAACAAACATTATACACATATTTCTGCCTTAAAATTCCTAACATCTGCAGGACATTGTTTGGACTGGGGTCAGAGTCCCTTGGTTGTTTGGTCCTTCTGTTTCAGTGCATGGTTTATGGGCTTTCATATTGTGGGATGCTTCTTTTTCAGACTGGAGAAAAATGGCCCCTGCACATAATAAATGCCTGCCAGGTAACTGTTGCCAAGGCGACTTCCCCCCTGCTAAACTATTCCTTATGGAGGGGGACCAGTCTTTTGTCTAGAGCAATTATATTTCTAACAATAGAGGGTTGTTGACTTAGGTACTCTATCCTCAGCCCTGTATAGTTGTATGAAGGGACTTAAGCCCAACATGGCAATAGAAACAAGCAATAGAAAAGGCAAAATGCTGTCTATTCAAAATGGAATTTGCAGCCTGACACAGACACATACAGTTCCTAAATTGTTCCTAAATTTTGATTCCCAAATCATCATAGGAAGTCATTACGCATGCATTCCATAATATGAAATGTAATATGTTGCAAATAGCTGAGGGACACTTGCATTTGACTTCAGAGGAACTTGCAGGTTCTCAACACACTTTGGGACTTGGCCCATGACATGTTGCCTCTTATGAGGCTGAGAGAGAGAAGAAGAAATCTCTCTTTGTAGAATGGCAGTAGATGGAGACATGCATTTGTAATGTTGGAGGCATAACAGGGAGAATGGTGAGAGGCTCACCTTGCTGTATCTCCTTTCAGCACAGATTGAATGCAGCCCCTTCTGAAGCTTCTAGCCTCCCACCAAATAGGTAATTTTTTGCATGTGTATAATGGGGGTGTGACGGTATATCCCATAAGGCTTTATGGGAATATGCTTAGAATGTGTTTTATGCTATATATGCCATGTAACATATCTCAAATGTTAAGATCTACTGAATGTATTAATCTGATTTGTATGCATGTATCATTTTTGTATTCGAAGTTATGAATATTGGCTGTGTACTGGCTTGATTTCTAAATAACCTTAGTAGAGCATTTGGTCAGTTCCTGGAGAAATGAATGTTGAAGTTAAGTATCTAATCAAGAGACACTTAAAGGACAATGAATCTTGGAATGCTCAAAGTCTACTTGAGGACGTTGAAGGTAGCATGTGACCCATGCCTGCTTTCTGGGAAGAAACTGTGAGTCATGCCTGGACATGTGACTTGCCCAGGTGACTCCTAAACTCCATCTTGTAGCTGGACTTTGCATAGGAGTGAGGATGGGGTCTCCACCCACAAAAGAAAGTTTATTTAAACCCCTGGGAGACCCTCCATTTTGTCTTCAGCTGGCTGAAGAGAGAGCCTCTCCACCCTCCAGCATACTTGAAAGAAACTGAACAAAGGACAGTATGCAAGGGGTGTGAGTGATTGCTGGACCCAGGATAAAAGGAGATTAGTCTGTAAAAAGGAGCATTCTGGAACTGGTGACGATCTTATCTGTATTCAGTTTGATTAGACATAGATTGGTGCATTTTATTTTATTTTGCTTGGTGATTTACTTTGTTCTGTCTGTTACTACTTGGAACCACTTAAATCCTACATTCTAGATTTAATAAAACCACTTTTTACTTATTAACTCAGAGTATGTGTTAATACCTGGGTAGACAAACAGCTGTGCATATCTCTGTATATTTATACAGGGTAAAACGGATTTATTTGTGTTTAGACCCCATTGGGAGTTGGGCTTCTGAGTGTTAAAGTCAGGAACACTTCTGTTACCTGCTTTAGGTAAACCTGAAGCTTTGAGACAAGTAATTCAGACCCTGGGTCTTTATTGGAGCAGACAGGAGTGTCTGGCTCAGCAAGACAGGGTGCTGGAGTCCTGAGCTGGCAGGGAAAGTAGGGGTAGGAGTAGTCTGGGCACATCAGGTGGCAGCTCCCAAGGGATGTCAGTGTGTTTAGTGTCATTCTTATGATGGAAATACTTATGTGAAGAGAACTGTTTTGCTATATTTCCTAATGGTGATCAGACTGTGGATTGGCCTGATCTCCTCTGGAAGTCCATACCATGGCCATATTTTCTGGAATGAGAATGTATATCACAAAGCCCAGGATTAATCATGTGAGAACTGGGGACAAAGCATTGTCTCAGAGGAGCACTGCTGCCATCGTAGTTCATAGATCAAAATAAGTCTTTAATGTAGTCAATGCTTGGTCCATTACTTGCTTTGAAAATTAAGACTCAAACTTTTTGGCCTCAGAATCTGCCTGGGAACTAGTGGAGAGACTTGCACATATCAGGTCTACGCTCACAAGACTTGAGCCATGGAAAAAACAGGGAGCTGCCTTCTGTACCAATTGGAGCCTGTGCAATATCTTCTCACTCAGTTTAAGATACTGTGATTCTCTGTAATCTATCCTGGAGCTGACAAATGCATTGGCCACTGTGGCCAGAACCTCATCTCAGAGAAAACAGTGAAGTGCCCTAGCAAGCTATAGGTGAAGGCAGGCATTTTTAGATTCAATCTTATCAGGTTGGGTGAGGGGTCAAACAGGACCCTGACTCTTTGAGCCACTTTGACGAATGGGACTGGATGCCTTCCACGGAGGATGGAGACTATATCTCTTTGAGTTCTTCAAAGCATTTACCCCTTCTGACCTACTTTACTCTTATCCTGCCTGGTTTCATCTTGAGCCAGCTGCTTTCCATCAAAGACCTGATTTCCTGTAGGCATTCTGACATATTAGTATTTGTAGTTTTATCAGTTAGGAATTAAAGATCTATGGTGGAATGTAATCAGCCTATAGAGCTTACAGTATGTCATTCTCTCTCCCATGGTTCCATGCAGATATTGAAGTGATGACGGGATATTTCGGAGCCCTCTGTGAGTTCTTTTGGAGAAGAAGAGCAGTTACTTAGCACCACTCTAAAAATTGGAGCCACCTACTGCTATGTAATGTGCTTGTGTTGGCAGTGAATTCCAGCAATATGAGCATGGAAATCTTGTCTGTGTCTATGGTCACCATTTAATGCCACTACAACTGTCTGTGCTGTGCCTTGATCTGAGCTTTGATTGAATATGAGCTGACATCACCTGTTGTTGTAAGTTGGTGGTTATTACTTTCCCAAGGATTTGAATTGCAGTAGCAGCTACAGCCCCCAGACAGATCAGGGATAAGTCATAATAGGTGCTGTATAGACATATAGTCACAAAAACTTATAACTTAACTATATAAAGGGTAAGAAAAAGCCAGTATTAGCCCTTTTTACACATGAGAAGCTGACGAACAAAGATTAGATGACTTGCCCAAGATAACACAGGATATCTGCGGCAAAGCTGTAATTTAAATCCAGATTTCCAGAGTCCAGGTCCGCTGCCAGAACCACAAGAACATCTTTTCTCTGCTATTCATATTTCTTCATCACACAATTTTAATAAATGAGTAATACTATTATTATTACTTATTTGATACACTTCTATTACTACTATATTTTAGAAGTTATAATAATCTTAACATATATTACATTTTACCTATAAGTAGAAAATACATTTTCTTATAGGGTGAATTATTTGCCTTGCTCATATAAATAGTCCCTTTAATTACAAGACTCCTCTTGCGAATACAGAATTTGAACTGTAGAATAAGATTTCTAAACTCTTGAAATGTATTCTTCAGCCTCTGATTGCCTGTAAAATAACTCCAAACCCCTACACATTTCTTGCTTTTTCCTCCCTCACACCTGCTACTAGATATTGAAGCTGTGCATCATCATGCTCAGAAGAAGATACTGTAAATCTGTCATATCCCTGCTTGCTACCGACAGGATAAGATTATTGGGTACCTTTCTACCCAACTTTTATTCCCAATACAATCAGTTGTATTTTACATATAGTGTAGGAACTCCCATGTGCATGCTGCAACTTGATAACTTGCACTTGACCAGATAGTAAAGATGTGCCCTTGCTGTTTTCACACTTCTTGGGTAACAAGCATTACTTTGTGTTTTGTTTCCTTTTTGCTTATTTGCTCTTGAATGTGATCCCTTGTGCTAGCAGCAAAGAATCCTGTGGCACCTTATAGACTAACAGATGTTTTGGAGCATGAGCTTTCGTTGGTGAATACCCACTTCGTCGGATCCCTTGTGCTACTACTCTGCCATGAAATCCCCTTTACACAAAGCAACAGCAAACTGCGTGCTCATGTTGCATACATTCTGATACTCCATGAGCTCTCAGTGGGGTTTTGCAGGCACCTGCTTTAATATTTCTACCTTATGTTTTCCTTTCCTTTGGTGTAGAAGGATTTGTATTTTTGGAACATAAGTATCAATAGATGTGATTGACGATAATGAGATGTGGTACTACTGTGAGTTTACCATCATAAAGAACAAATCACCTATGGAATAGATGGGGCATGCAGTGTTAAACAGGTTGTCCACCTGCAGCTATGACTTTTTTGAAAATAGTTAGGTAGCTCCTTCAACCAATTTGTAACCATCAATGACATTTAGATACATGGATATGAGTACTATACGCAGCTAGTTAGAAAGAACTCATGTCATTCTAATGTACATAATAAGATGTACATTTTTGTGTACATTATGACATACTCTCTGTCACGGACTCACAGATCGTGCCCACACTTGGCCCTGTGAGGTCCGTGGGGGTGCCCCTTTCAGTGAGACAGCCCTTCTCGGGGGTCCACTCTCTCTCGAGGTCAGGCCCCTCCACCTCCTGGAGCCGCACCTCTCTGAGCCTTAGCACGTCTGTCTCTGCTGTGGGCCCCCTCCGGGAGTCCACGCACTCTGGACCCCCTGGGCCTCTTCACCCCCAAAGGGGCTGATGCAACCCTGTTCTCTAGACCAGAGTGACTCT
>NC_133769.1:280930358-280935245 GCF_003597395.2 Chelonoidis abingdonii | reverse complement strand
AGAAAACCCCCACTTCGTCACACCCTCACTGATATTGATATTAGAGAGAGTAATTTAAATAAATACAAAAAGGACATACCCAGCAGTATGTGGTGCCTACCTGAACACTGAGAATCCTTGTGGACTAAAGTGACATCCATATTGGTACATTTTCAAAGTGCTATAGGAATCTTGAGTTTTGTCATTCCCACTAACTTGAATAAAGGATTTACATAGCAAATATACTTTTGTTTTGATTTTTAAGAGTATCTCACCACAGCCTCTGTTTTTGAAAGCGCCATTTTGTACTTAAGTAACTGTATCCACAAATTTGTGCACCACATTAATTGCAGAAGTGTATACCAGCAGATGTCTATCTATGTGATTTGAGGGTGCAATCAAGTATTTACATATCTAAACTGTATATTTTAACCCATAATTTATATTACTTGGGAGAGCTAAACTAAACTATTTTTAAATTAAAAATATGCAAAATGAAAGTGTTTGTTACACTGGAATATTGATCCAATAAAAATAGGGATTTACAGTCAAACTATCCTATGAACACTTAACTAGGGCATTTTGAATAGTCAGATTAGTATAGTAAGAATAATTTGCATATTTCAAATCACTAGTTTCATGCCATATAAGAATCTGTTCCTAAAAATAGTTGACCAGAATAGCTAATATAAAATTGTTGAATTCTTGATGTGTTTTATCTTGTATAGCAGATTATATATAACTAATATCTTGCAATTGAATTTCTTCCTAAAAGGAGATCGTCCCAAAAGATGGTCCCTGAAAGAATGTTTCGGGAACTGGATTTATACCAGTTCAGATCCAAAACAATTGGTAGATCAATATTCCAAATCCAGATTCAGAACAAAGAAATGTATGAGAATACTATTTTAGCACATTTCCTCTTCAGATATTGTACCATGCCTCTCCCCCAACACCAGAGGTCTCTCCTCCCCTCTCTCCAGCTTGCCCCCATTCCAACCTGCGTAGCCTTCCTTCTACTTCCACAGCTCAAACAGCAGCATTTTGTGCTGACCTGGCATGCTAGTTTTGATGTCCCTTACTGTGGGAAACAACAGTGGGAATTTCTTTCCTTCTCCTCTTCCTTTATATAGATAGCAGTCTGCAGGCCAGAATCTGGAAGGAATAGGGAGAGGACCATACATAAGTGACACATGGCACACAGGAGCTTCTTGGTAACCCCTAGAGATTAGTTTTGGGAAATGGCTCCCACCAAAAGGAATAGGAAGATGCTACAATGGTGAAAATGGTGAAGTTTCACCAGGTCCGACAAGGTTAGGGGGGCCCAACAAGCAGAGGAACAGGAAGCTATCCCCAGCCAGACTGCTGGAGAAGTGCTCCCTTTCCCTACCCCCACCCCAGTGCAAGCAATAATGCTTAGAATGTGCTGAAAGGAAGGGAGAATGCCAGGATATTTGGGACTAGGTTGGAGCTTGTTTACTGATTGCTTTATAACTAAATGTTATATCAGAGATTGCAGGAGATCGCCCCCCAAGCAACTTAGGGATTTGTTTCCAAACAGTTCTGTGTATATATTGGCACTATTGGAGATAGTTTCCTGTCTTTTCCTATATGTAATTTTGTTGTATATATGTTGGGAATGATTTACTGAATTTTTCTGAATAAATCTGAGCAAGTGTCTACTCCTATTTTGTGTGTGTGTGTGTGTAATCCCAAAAGACAACTGACTGCATGATTCTGTCTGTATTCTGACAGCGCTGGGGGCTAGGAAACTGTATAGTTCCATGTCTGTTTTGACAATGCTATGGGCTGATTTACTATACACTCCTGTACAGATCTACATAGTGTAACATTTAGCACTGGTCTTTCATTTCTTTATATTATTTCCCTCCTAGTGCAGGAAACAGGGAAATTTAAAAAGGGAAAGGAAGAGTTATGCCTTAGCTTGGTAATGTCACAAGTGGGCAAAGGAAATTTGGAAAACATAAAATACTTCAGAGTCTTAGAGTTCATTAATCCAATATCAGATAGAGGTTTGCTTTTACCACGTGAAGGTAAGACACAGATACAGAGATTTTGCCTAAACCAAGACATGTCTCTTCAATCTAATCTCTCGTTCAAAAGAAATGCTGGAAAAAAAAAATCTTAGGGCCAGAATCTGATTGCCTTACTCCTGTTGGGTATTGAGACTACTCATTGAATAATGCTATTCTGACCGTGCAGTCTATATGATTTTATAAAAATATGCTAATGTGTGAATACAATGTAACTGGAATATGCTTCATCCATATAATTTTATAAAAAAATTGATAATGAGTGAATATAATGTAATTGGAATATGGTTCATGCAAAAGGTCTCTTGTAAGGTACCATTACAAAGCTTATTGTCTACTGAGTGTGGTCATCCTACTTGTATAAAGGTATCACTCTTGTGTCTGAAACTAGAAATATAAAATATAACTCTGAGGGCCTATTGTAATTATGCAAAGTATGGACCATTAATAGTTGTTTGGAATCTTAATGGATCCCATAAAACAGGACAATTGACTGGATGGCTCTGTTTGCAAGCAAGCCTTCCTGTGCGACAGGCTGGGAGGAATGAAGGCTTGGGGTCTTACAGTGACCTATGATCATGTCACATAAACTGGAATCCATCTTTAACCTGGTGCTTTTCCACTGAGGATGGGTGGAAACCCAGAGGAACAAAGGATTCCTGCCTTATGCAAAAGATATATAAATGGGTCAAACAGAACAAAGGGGAGAGCCATCATGAAGAATCCCCTAGCTATCACCTGAGCTGAAACAAGAGCTGTACCAGGGAAATGAATTGTGCCCAGGCCTGGAAGGTGTCCAGTCTGAGGAAATAAACTTACTGAAGCATCTCTAAGAGTGAGATTATCTGTATTCAGTTTGATTAGATATAGATTTGTGCATTTTTTTTTATTTTGCTTGGTGACTTACTTTGTTCTGTCTGTTACTACTTGGAACCACTTAAATCCTACTTTCTGTATTTAATAAAATCACTTTATACTTATTAATTAACTCAGAGTATATATTACTACCTGGGGGAGCAAACAACTGTTCATCTCTCTCTATCAATGTTATAGAGCGTGAACAATTTATGAGTTTACCCTGTATAAGCTTTATACAGGGTAAAACGATTTACACCTCTACCCTTTATAATGTGACCCGATATAACATGAATTTGGATATAAAGTGGTAAAGCAGTGCTCCAGCGGATCAAAGTTTGATATAACATGCT
Source organism: Chelonoidis abingdonii (assembly GCF_003597395.2). NCBI lineage: Eukaryota > Metazoa > Chordata > Testudines > Testudinidae > Chelonoidis > Chelonoidis abingdonii. The sequence continues at coordinate 280,932,004 of NC_133769.1, read as the reverse complement.
TTCACTTATAACGTGGTAAGATTTATTGGCTCCCAAGAACAGCATTATATCAGGGCAGAGGTGCATTTGGGTTTAGATTCCATTGGGAGTTGGGCGTCTGAGTGTTAAAGACAGGAACACTTCTGTGAGCTACTTTCAGGTAAACCTGCAGCTTTGGGGCAAGTAATTAAACCCTGGGTCTTTGTTGGAGCAGACGGGAGTGTCTGGATCAGCAAGACAGGGTGCTGGAGTCCTGAGCTGGCAAAGAAAGCAGGGGTAGAAGTAGTCTGGGCACATCAGATGGCAGCTCCCAAGGGGATTTCTGTGATCCAGCCCATCACAGCTACACACTATTGACTGAGTCAGGTTATGTCTACACTGCACTGTAGATGCTGCTGACATAAGAAGCTTTTCTGCTGGTGTAGGAACACCATCTCCCCAAATGACATTGGCAATGTGAACAGAATTGCTCTCTGTTGGCATAGCTGCATCTGCATTGAGATTTCCATCAACAGAGTTATGATACCTAGAGGTTCTGTTTTGTTCACACCTGTGACTAATGCAACTATGCTGGTGTAAATTTTAAGAGTAGACCAAGTCATAGATAATATGAGTAAGGCCATCGCAATGTGGCCAAAAGAGTAGAACACACACACACTTGCACTTTTGAAATGGAGGCTTAGGTAGAGATTGGGAATGAGGCAATGGTTAACTTTGACAGAAATCTTCCTGGCTACCAGTTGTGGGTTTTGGATATTTTAACTGAGTGTCAGATGCACTGTACATATTAGTACCATTTTCCGTGTCTTATTGACATGTATTCAAGGGAATTCTTGATAGGCTAAAAATGCCTCTCAAATGCCTATTTAAGATTGAGAAGATCTGTGAAGTATTTCTTAAGTACTTCATTTGCTGCAGATTGCTCTATGTTCTGGAATTGGGTATTCAGGTGAGGTGGATTAATTTGTTAAATGGTGTGAAAAATTAGGCTTTCTTGCTAGGTTAGGAATATGAAACAAAGCTAACATTTCAAATAACAATTTCTTCAAAAAATCCAGAAAAAAAATAAGACAGCTCTTAAAAAAAATAAAAAACCTCAACTACTTGTATTTGAATATTTGTTTCAATACATACTAGGGAAATCAGCATTATCAGTGATCCCCTTCAGGACAAATAATTGTGCCCATTCTCTAACATTAGCAGAAGTATCTTATTTTCAATTAGATAAATCTTAGATGACCATGCAAAAACAATTACTGGTGTAAGTGACCGAGTAAAGGCAGTGTAGTGGCCACTAGCCAGAAGCAAACATTCATATTTGAAAACATGTAGGTAAAGCAAGTTACTGTCATTTCTTTCAAAACGTACATATGTTTTATTTCGACTGTTGATTAACACCTGTTAAGGTACAGTTTACTTTCCTGAACAAATAAGAAGAACACACAGAAATTTGAATGCATTGCAAAGAGATAGCTCATTGGTAAGAGTTGACCCATGATCGTCAAAATTTCTGTCTGAGCAAATCTGATGTATGCATGAGGCAGAGGGTGTCATAAGTAGATAGGTAAGGTAAGGGTTAATTTTCTTTTACTGTAAAGGGTTTACAAAGGGAACCAAACACCTGACCAGAGGACCAATCAGGAAACCGGATTTTTCAAAAGTAAGGG